>NW_027556102.1:0-60898 GCF_003287225.1 Phascolarctos cinereus | reverse complement strand
TGAGCCCCTCCCCACTTGAATGCAAGCTCCTTGAGGGCAGGGCCCAATTTTGCCCTGGGGGATGGGCAGGAGAAGCTAGTATTGCTTCTATGGAGGAAGGAAGGAAGACTACAGTGGGGCAGGGGTGAATTAGAGAGGGATTTATGAGACTAGGGGGATGGGCTTGCTCCTCAGCAGAGTTGCATTCTCAGGACTAAGGAAGTAGTCGCTCTGCCTACCAGGAGGATGATCTGGGGAATGGAGGTATCAGAGCCCTAACCTCCATTGGAACCACTTTAAAACATGTTACCTGCCTCCCTGTCTTTCTCACAGCCTGTGAACATGATTATCAGCTTTTCTTTATGGGCTCTGGGTCATTCTTGGCCCCTGGTAGGGGACTCCGTGATACCCCGGGCTGCAGAGGGAGGCACCTTGGTGGGCGATTTGTCCTTCCAGTATTTGCTTTTTACCATAAGCTCTGTCCCTTCTCTAGCCATCTTGTCAACCATCACGCTTTGATCCTATCTACCCAGGTTCTACCAGGCTGGTCTCTGCAGTTCTGGGACAGGTGGTACAGTGACCAGAGCACTGGACCTGGAAGCAGGAAGACCTGAGTTCAGATATGGCCTCAGAGCCTGGGCGGCTCTCTGTTTCAGTTTCCTCAGATGTAAAACAGCACCTCCCTCCACGGGTTGTTAGTATTTGTGAAGTACTTAGCATGGTGCCTGGAGCAGAGTAGGCTCTTCCTAACTGCTTGGGCCCTTTCCCCTCCCACTGGAGCCTCCTCTGAGTTGGATAGAATTGTCTGGAGCTGAATCTGAATACTTTCTCAGTTGAGTAAAGTACTGCCACTTCAGCCTGTCTGTCACAACCCAGATGTCACCCTGGACTCTTTCACTCTCCCCGTTCCCCCACCCCCCAATATCTAGCCAGGATCTGTTGATGTCACCTCTGCAACATCTTTCAATTATGCCCCCTTCTCTCCTCTGACCCTGCCCCGCCCTGATCCAGACCCTGGTCACCTCCTGCCTAGACAATTGCAAGGGCTGCTGGGGGGGTCCGCCTGCCTCCGTCTCTCCCTGTACTCAGCCACCAAAGTGATTTTCCAAAAGTGCAGGTCTGACCATCTCAACCCCCTGCTCAATAAACTCCAGGGGCTCCTTGTGGCCTCCAAGATGTAATAAAATGCTCTGTTTGACATTCAGAGCCCTTCATCACCTGCTCCCTCCTCCTTTTCCAGCCTCTTTCCACCTTTCTCCCCATAGCATCCTCTTCTATTCAGTGCCCCAAGCTTCCAGCTGCTCCGTGAACAAGCCCCTCCATCTCTGTCTCTGGGCATTTTCTCTGGCCGTCTGCCAGGCCTGGGACACTCTCCTGTCCTAGGCTCTGTTCGCCGAGCCACCTGGCTTCCTTCAAGTCCCAACTGACCCTCCACTTTCTCCAGGAAGCCTTCCCCAGCCCTCTGAATTCCAGGGCTTTCCCTCTGTTGATCATTTCCTCTTTATCCTGTACTCTGTATTTGTTTGTACATTGTTTCCCCCCCATTAGATTGTGAACTCCCTAAGGGGCAGGGACTGTCTTGTGCCTGGCCCATACTAGGTTGTTCCTAGATGTTGACTGACTGACCTCACTGAGCAGTAAGCCTGTCTTTGACCTGCTTTCTATTTCCTAAGGCCAGGGACAGGGAACCTGCGGCCTGAAGGTCACATGTGGCCCTCTTAGTCCTCAAGCTGGACCCTTTGACTGAATCCACACTTCACAGAACAAATCCCCTTAATAAAAGGATCTGTTCTGTAAAATGTGGACTCGGTCCAAAGGCCGCACCTTAGGACCTATAAGGCCATATGTGTCCTCAAAGCCGAGGGTTCCCCACTCCTGCCTTAGACTCTGGGGGGCAGATACTTTCTGCAGGTTCTGCTAGATCTTAATTCATTCTTTAGGTCTGAGGCCAATGCTTCTGGGCTCACTTTTGTCCCTTCCCCATCTTGGGCCTGGATTCTGGCAACTCAGCCTTCTCACATACTCCCATCTCAAGTCCCTCAGCCATCCATCCTCTGACAAAACTGACCACAGCCAGAGGAGGTGAGTGTGCCTTGGCCTGAGCATGCCTTCAATTCTGTTCTCTGATTGCATCCAGGTGTACTAGGGTGACTGTAACAAAAAACAGGAGTGGAAAGGAAATGTTGTCCCTCCCTTTTTATTTTTAACTTCTGAAGGCTGGGATGACTCAGTGCTCTGTTCCTCATTCAGAATGCCTGCATGGGCAGGGGCAGGGTTGTCATTCTGAAGGTACGGGGTCCCTTCTGCTCCCACGTGACCTGGAGCAAGACTGAAGTTGTGGCTTCGATGCCCTTGGAGGTCCCTGCCAGTGATCTTCAGAAGAATGTGTGTGTGTGTGTGTGTGTATGTGTGGTGTGTGCATGTGTGCACATGTGTGTCTTTACTTCTTTTTTTTTTTCATTTGGACCTGGAATTTCTTCAAGGAGGAGACCTTATATCCTAATGCAGACAAGCACCTGGGGTGTAGGGCAATGAGAGAGAGTTGCACAGTCAGCAGGAGTCCGAGGCATGAATCCGGGCCTTCCTGACTCTGAGACTGGCCCACTGTCCACTATTGCCTAAATGTGTATATGTGTATGTGATGTGTGCATGTGTGTGTTATGTTGCATCAATGTACAGGTATACATATGTGCATGTGTGTATGTGGTATGTGTATAGGCATGTATGCATGTAACCTGGTGTATGTGTGTATCATGTGCATGTTGTATGTGAGTATATATGTTTTGTGGTATGTGTATGTATGTAGTGCATGTGCATATATGCATGTGGTACATGCAATAGCTTTTCATTTTAAGAAAGTCTGTATTAATGCTGTGCATTATATTGTAAGCTGTCCATCTTTTCTTTGCTTCCTTTTAGGTTTTCTTTTGTTCCCTGCTGTACACTTTTTATTTTGTTCTTTTTTTCCCCTCCTCCCTCCACTCTACCCACTACCTCAAGGCTACAATTGAACATTGGATGTATTTATATATATATATATTGATCTATACATACACATACATATATACACACAGACATATATAAACATATACTTTCCCTAAGAGATTCTAGTCGTACTCTTTCTGTTTATGTTTGTGCATATCTCTTTTCTTTTTTTTCTTTTTGTAATTTATTTCTTTAATAGCAAATGATTAATTTATTTATTTTTAGTTTCCAACATTCACTTCCACAAGATTTTGAGTTCTAAATTTTCTCCCCATCTCTCCCCTCCCCTTACCCCAAGATGGCGTGCATTCTAAATACTCCTTCCCCAAATCTGGCCTCCCTTCTACTACCCTCCCCTTTTCTAATCCCCTTACCCTTCTATTGTCCTGTAGGTCAGGATAGATTTCTAAATCCCTTTGCCTGTATATCTTATTTCCCAGTTGCATGTAAAAACAATTTTTTAACATTTGTTTTCAAAATTTTAATTTCCAACTTCTCTTTCTTCCTCTCTCTCTACCCTCCCTCAGTGAATAGGCAAACAGTTCCCTATAGGTTATACATATGTAGTCATGCAAAACACTTCCATAGTAGTCATGTTGTCACATTTCCCTGCATCCTATCCTGCCCCATTTTTTCTGTTCTCTCCTTTGACCCTGTCCCTTCAAAAGTGTTTGCTTCTAATTACCCCCTTCTATCATCCACTTGTTTCTTATCCCCTTCCCCCTATTTTCCTGTAGAGTAAGGTAGATTTGCATACTCAATTGAGTGTGTACCTTATTCCCTCCTTAAGCCAAATCCAATGAGATTCACTCATTCCTTTTCACTTCCCGCTTCTTCCCCTCCACTGTAAAAGCTTTTTCTTGAGAGATAATTTACCCCATTCTACATCTCCCTTTCTACTTCTCCCAATATAATCTTCTCACGCCTTTTAATTTAATTTTATTATTTTTTAGATATCATCTCTTCATATTCAACTTACCCTGTGCCCTCTGTCTATAGGTCTCATGAGTTACAAATATCATCTTTCCATGTAGGAATGTAAACAGTTCAACTTTAATAAGTCCCTTATGATTTCCCTTTTCTGTTTACCTTTTCATGCTTCTTTTGAGTCTTGTATTTGAAAGTCAGTTTTTCTATTTAGATCTGTTTTTTTCTCAAGAATACATTAAATTTCTCTACATCATGGAAGGCCAATTTTTCCACTCATTGATTATACTCAGTTTTGCTGGGTAGGCGATTCTTGGTTTTAATCCTAGCTCCTTTGACCTCCAGAATATCATTCTTACTTGATTTTCTAAATCCTTTTTGAGCTTTTCCATGGCCTGAGACTGATTCATATTTTTCTTGGAGGCTTTGGATGTAGGACCTTTGACTGTGTTTTCTTCTGGTTGTATATTTTGTTCTTCTTTTGTCACCAAAGTTAGGTTCTATAGTCTGACTTTTTTTTGTTCAGTGTGTAAATGTTCCCAGGTAATTACTTGATTTATAAACTCTTTGTTAAGGTAGGGGTCTGCTTCCAGTGTGCAGGGTGTACTGGCCCAAGCTTCAGGGGTTTTGTGCAGCTGTTTTCAGACATACTTCTAGGGATCTGTAAGTTTTCTGTTCTTTTAAGGTGGTATGATCTAAAGAGAGGTGTTTACTCCTCTCCTGGACTAAGCTCTGGTCTGTGAGTGACCACAAGCAGTCTTTTCTGCCTTGGAACTATAAGGACAGTGCCCTCTTCACCACTGCCACAAGCTCTGGCTCATCAGTATTCCTCCTCACCCCGGACTTGCCACCCAGGACAGTGACCCAGATCTAAGTGTTGAGGTTTAGAGTTGGGAGAGCTGGTTCAGGTGTGAAAGAATTCACTTAGACCTTCTCTGTAGCCATTGGGAGCTTTGTTTCATCAAAGCTTCACAGGCCTAAAGTTAGCAAGGAGCTAAACAAAGGGGCACAGATACAGGAAAAGACCCAGGCTTATATAGACAGCAAACTATACAGCCTTTAGGAAGATGATACATTTTTAGAGTTTCGTACAAGAGTTGGAGATGAGGGACAGGTTAAGAACATACAAGGTGAGGAAAATGATTGTCAAGTAAGGAAAAATTGTCATGACACAGAATGAGGAAGATAAATGACAGGATAAGGGAAACAAAGACAATTCTTTTGGTACAGGATGGGCTACAGAATAAGCCTCAAATCCCCTCAGGGGCCTGGGAAAGTAACACTTAATATAATTTTTAATCCTAGGGCACTTTTTGCTTCCATATCATAAGAAATGGCAAAGCAAGAGAATTCTGTCTCAGCACCAGCAGAAGGATCCCTGCAGACCTCCTCTGATCAGCTGTTCAATGCCCTTACCATCAGCTGGTCGAGTGCTCCAGAAGCAGCCACTGCCTAAGTGTCTGCCAACCTGGGTCTGCGCTAGGGCCAGGAGCGGACCACCCTCCTCTCTCACCTACGTCTGACAGACCTTCCCCACTGACCTTCTATGTTGTCTTTGGCATTTGTGGGTTGAGAAGTCTGGAAACCACCCCAGCTACCTGTGATTCAGTCCCGAGGGCTGCTCCAGGTTCACTGCACCCCCATCTTTGCCTGTGTGATTCACACTGAACTGTGCTCCTCTCCCAGCCCAACACAGCAGACCTTTCCCATCAGCCATCCAGATTGTCTTGGGCGGCAAAATTGTTTCACTCTATCTTTTGTGGGTTCTGCTGCTCTAGAATTTATTTAGTCATTTTTTACAGGTATTCGGGGGAGAGCTCAAGCACGTAACTGCTTTTACTCCACCATTTTGGCTCTGCCTCTGCATATCTCCTTTCTCCTATCTCTCCTAACTCCTCTATTTTACTTCTACCTTCTTCCTTACCCTCCTATTACTTAACCTACCCCCCACTCCGCAATCTCTCCCCTATCCTTTACCCTAAATCTAAACCCCTTTCCATATTCCTCTTTTAACCTATTCTCACACATTCCCAACTAAAGATCCCTTCTTTATCCTCTCCCAACTCCCTATCCCCTTAGAGTTTTATTTCTTTCTAAATTTAGAAGATTTTTATACTCTTCTAAATGTTTGTGTATTTTCCCTGTTAAACCCATTCCCAGTGAGAGTAGGTTTCCACAATTTACAGCCCCTCTCCCCATCTAATTCTTGTGTCTCGTTCTTCTTCTTGCACCTCATTTGTAAAAGATAATTACTCTCAGCTGTACCTGAGTGGTTTTACTTTTTGTACTCATATCATACTCAGGTCTACCCCGATCTTCCTTATAAGTTACCTAGTAACAATCTTAGACATGGGTTTTATGTTTTTCATACATAAAAGGTAAACATTCTATCCTCATTTAGTCCATTATAATTGGTCATTGGTATGTACTTTATATTTCTCTTGGCTCTTGTATGTTAAATCTTCTACTGAGTTCAGGGTTTTGTTTTGTTGTTGTTGTTGTCGTTTTTAACAAAGATCTGAAAGTGTGACAATTGATCAAATGTTCACTTTTTCATTCAGAATTATGCTTACTTTTACTGAGTATGATGTTTTCGGCCAGAAGCCCACTTCTTTTGCTCTTCCATATATAGTGTTCCACTATAATCACCCCTTGTCCTGGGGTATGGGGGATGGTGCCTTTGTCCTCTAATCCTCTTCAGTTCTGCCTTCCAACCTTGAACTCAAAGCAAGACCTTCAGCCCCCTGTCACTGCCCACAACTAGCGGTTTCCCACCTCACTGCTTCTGCACTCACTTGCAGTATACTACTTCCTTCTTGCCCCACTGTGTTTCCATCTCCACAGCGCAGCTGGGTCTGGTGTTATTGTCAGCAGAGGTTCCCTCAGTCTCCCCCAGGATGGATACCCAACTCCCCTCACTGTCCCTGGGGTAAAAGTCCCTGGGAGCAGAGGCAGCCTCCCAAACCCACTAACCCCAGGACTTGCTGCTTGCTCTTAAAGTGCATCCTAGCCTAGATGTGTTTATTCTTCACAGGGAAGAAATCTCCTCCTGGGATTTTTCTTCACATCTTCTCCAATTGTCCCAGGAGGACTTCTCTTCTGCCAGTATTCTTATTTGTTTTCATGAATCAAAGTTCGCCCAGAGGTGCTATTTTCTCTCTTTTGTGGAGGAAAATATTAAGGGTTTGACATTTCTAATCTACTCTGCCATCTTCCCACAATCTTCTCCCCATTGTGGGGCATTTTTTCCATGTGACTATTGCTAACTTTGATTTCTTTGTCTGAAAACTGCCTGTTCATATTCTTCGACTTTTATCAATTAGAGAATGTTCTTATTTTTAAAGAGTTGCTCAGTTCCCTATATGTTTGAGAAGTGAGGCCTTTGTTAGACAAACTTGGTGCAAAATATTTTTCTCATTTCCTGTTTTCCTTCCAACCTTGGCTGCATTGGTTTTATTTGTTCGCTGACTCCAGGCCAGGGTGGGCCATATGACAAACTCCCTCCCCTTACTCTTGCAGGAAGATGCCTGAGTACTATCTGCCCCAAGCAAAGAGGCCAGCTCTTCCAGTTTCTCCACTTTGATTGGTTTCCTGCCATGCCCTCACTGAAATCCCTGGCTTCTGGCATAAGGGGCGTTAATGTCCATGACTTCTTTGAACTTGTCTTCATAATCTTCTCATACTTTTCTGTGATGAGCAGAAACTTCTCTTCTGGTCTTTTGCTCTTTGTGCTTCCTCTGAATCTCTTCCATTCCTTCTGTTCCCTTCTTCCTCCTGCCCAATGCCTTTTTTACAGTTCATGTTTTCACTCTTTCACCCTGGCTGTGATGCCCACCTTTCTCTTTCCTTTTCTCATCTTTCTTGTGATGAGCTTTTTTTTTTTAATGGATATTGGCTGGGGTATTTTGATGGTCAAGGAGTCACCTTCTTCATCTTCCATAGAATCTGCCTTCCTAAAAGATGAATTCCTAATTGTTAGCTCCATGGGATGACCTCTCACCTTTCCCTCTTCAACAAAATCCCACTTGGAATCCCTATCACCAGAATGTTCTTGTGTTTTACCTCTGCCTTCTCTTCTTTCTTCTTCCCCATCTTTTCCTGAAGCATTTCATCTAAAGTTTTCACTTTGCAAGAACTCTTTTCATCAGAGTTAAGCGACACACTGCACCTACTACTATCAACACCACAGCTACTGTCTGCCCAGAGACTGAGGAGAGGCAGCACTGAGTGCAAAAGAGGTGTGTCATTCCCCACTTGGCATGACCTGGTGAAGTCATATTTGAGTTTTTGTCTAAGTTTTTTTTTTTGAACTTTCTCTTATATGAAGTTTGGAACAGTAATATTGTCCATTTTTAATGAATGTTTTAGATATCAGCAAAATAAAGAAACAAAGAAACAAACAAAAAAAGCAAAACAACTCTTCTCAAGTCCCTCACAAGCTCAGCCCAAGCTGCCATTCCGTTCTTATTCTACATGACTCCCCTTCCCATTCTCTAGGGTCCAGCCAAATTGGCCTTTTTAGTCTCATCCCATCTCTTTCCTTTGTACCAGCTGTTTCTCATGTCTGAGGGGCCTTTCAAACTCTCCATGAGACCTTTTCTCTTTTCTGATTCCTTTAAGTGTGAGGGCTGCCTTTTGCCCCACCCACCCCACCCCCTGCAGAATGGCCAGTTGTATACATTATTTCTACCCTCAGTATGTAAGCCTGCCTGGCCCTAGAGCATAAGCTCCATGAGGGAAGGTTTGATGCTTGTCACTGCAGCACCTGGCACAGTGCCCTGCTTGACATCAACATTGTAAATGTTTGCTAAATCCATGGATTGACTGGACTCCCTTCTTCTGTGTTTGTGTGAGTTTGCTAAGGTCACCCAGGTTCACACAGTTATTCATATTAGCCCCAAGTCATTGTCTATACATTTGGAACCTCCTTATCTCTTTGCTTGTTCTCCTTGGGTATAAGGGAAGCTGTCAGAGGGCAGAGACTCTGTTATTTCTGGTTATGTGTACCCAGTGCTCAGCCTGTTGTTGGTTCAGATGAGTCCCTCTGGCTTCCTGGCCTCCATGTCTAGTGCTTGTTCTGTTACACACCTCAGAATGCCTGCATGGAGCTCGAAGCTCCTGTATTGCTAGGCAGCCTTATTTACTGCAGCTTCAATTATTTTCAGTTTTGATTGGTTCAGAGATGACACAGTCTCAAGTTTGATAAGTATATAGTAAAGGTATTTATTATTAAGATAGTAAAATAGTATTAAGATTAGTTAATAAAATAGAGTTAGAGTTAGTAAGTCCCAGTAGGTAACAATAATATACTTAAGTCTCAATCGGTATCAAATCTTGTCATAGTCAATGATCACCATCAGAGGCACCATCTACATCGGGATCACTTGGCCTGGGGAGTCCCATTTTTCAGCATCCAGAGTGCCAAGGGGAAAATCCCAGGCTAGGTGTCCACACCTCAGGGCAGACTTCAAAGATAATTCAGGACTACCTGCCTTTAGTAGTTCCTTCTAACTAAGAAGGCAGTTTGCCAAAAATATGTGATCTGTGTGAAAGGAGCTGCTTTCAAAACTATCCTTGAGAGTATTCCTGTTTATGAATATACAGTTCCTGGAGGGGTGGCCAGCCCTTCTTGGGAGCAAATCCCATCAAGTCCTTCAACATCTAGCTAGGAATAAGATTAACAAGAAAAAAGAGGCAGGGTCCTATTGCAGACCTACTGAGCAAGTTCAGAATGTCTTTTAAATTTATTCATCACAACTCCCTGAGATACTTGAGGCTCTGATGGCTGTCTTAAGGCCCCTAAATTTATGCCAGCCTGAGGCTGAACTGAATAGGATGCCCTTCCAAAGGGATAAAGATGCACGGCCAATTTGGGGTTTTGGATTCCCCTGAGCACCTCTTCCTTTTTGGAGATTAACTCCCAGGGGCCCCATCTACCCCAGGTTTAGATTCTCTTCCTCCCCTCTTGCTCTGATTTCTGACCTTATCATTCCATAGAAACTGCTCTCTCCAAAGTCACTAGTAATCTCTTAATTGCCTTTTTTTTCAATCCCCATTTTTCTCAACCTCTCCTTGGCCTCACCTCACCCAACCTCACCTCTACAGCAACTCTTCTCTGTTTCACCTCTGCAGCATATCTCCAAAATGCCCCATTTTGTCCTCTGACTCTATTCCCACTCTAGTGTAGATCTTCATCAGTTCAGTTGTAGACTATTGCAATAGCTACTGGGGAATCTGCCTTCCTCAATTTTCTCTTTGCTCTAGTCCATTCACCATTCAGATGCTAAAGTGACCTCCACCACACCTGTTCTGCTCAAGTCCAAACTGATTCTAGCTAGTGCTAGGGGAGTGTTTTAGCCATTGCTATCACTTTATTTTGTTTTCAGGATGGTCTTTATGCACCAGAGAAGAGGCTTTTGGGGCTGTGTTTTCATTGCACTCCCCATAAAATTTTGGGTTCAGTAACCTTGTTCATAGAAGAATTTTGTTAATAATGTGGGGGGGGTGTGTATGTGTGTGTATGTGTGTGTGTGTGTGAGTGTGTGTGGTTGTGTATATTTTGGGTAGAGCTAGGTGTTATCTTGACATAGTGACTCAGGAAAGAGAAACCACCAGAAAAGCAGAGTGGGTGAGCCACTGCCTCATTTGTTGACCATGGTGTTGAAAGACAGGCCTTGCCTTGGAAGCCTGGAGCAGCACAGCCTGACTTTGTCATTGGAAGACCATTTCAGGGCAGTGTTTCAGGAAGCTTCTTTCCTGGGGGGCAGCAGCACATTTCAGTGATGATTCCCTGAGTGTCTGTTGTTTTTATGTCTCCTTCCCGACAGTTGAAAGAAAAAGTCTTGTCCTTAAGTAATGAAGTAGCAGAGGCTCATGGGGAGCTGGAACAGCTTCAGGAATGGCATGAACGAGAGCATGAGGAAGGGATGAACCTACTATCCCTGCTGAGATCCGACATGGGCCATACCCAGCATGAAAGGCAGGATTTCTGTGCTGTGTAATGGAGGAGGTAATCAGACACTTTTCCCTGTCAGTGTTTGGGCCATTTGCTGCAAAGGGCCAAAGTGCTCACATGGAGATAATGAGAGCTCAGGCTTTCTAGCTGTTATTATACTCCAGTCTTTAGTTTGGGCTCTAAATGAAATGTGGCTCGTGTATTACATGAAGCAAAGAATCAAAAAGTATTTTTAGACCTTGTTTTCAAGAAGTTTATTTTCTAAGTGGGGCATTGTTATTTGCTTATTGTCTCTCCTGTAAGATCTTAAGTTCCTTGAAGGCAGGGTCTTTTGTCTCTTTGTATCCCCAGTACTTTTCACATAATGGTAGGTGCTTATTAAATGTTGATTGATTTCCACAAAGAAACAGACAGTGGACCTTCCTTCGAAAGGCTGAAGGTTAGGGTAGAGTTTCTTAGCCTCACAGAGCTCTCATCTGTAATACATGATTGGACCAGTGAAGAACATGGCCTCTTGTAACCCTTCACTCCCCTCTTGGCTGGAGGCTTGCTGTCCTCTATCACTAAACTCTTATTCCTCCCCTTCTCCACTCTTGAACCCTTTCACACCATTACCCATTCTTTCCTTTTTTCCCCAGGCTCTGATGAGAGGCAACTCTTCTCAGCAGACCAGCTGTTGCTCTCTTTCTTTCCTGTCTCCTGCAGCATTTTGTTCCCTCAGTTATCTCCGCCCTGGCCCTGCTTCCTTCAGTCTTTCCCTAGACACTCATCACTTCTTTGCTTTGCACATATATGCCCCCCTTTTTTCAATTGATCTTACCATCTCTCCGGAGACAATCCTTCTATGTCTCTCCTCTCTCTTGCTGCCAGCCCCCAGAAAGGTTCTTGCTACTCATTGCCTCCATCTCTTGTCTCCTTCGTGGGTCACACCTCTGCAATCTGACTTCTTTCACTCATCTGTAACTGAGCGCTCCACAGCAGCTGGCCCTTTCTTGGTCCTCATGGTCACTCACACTGTCAGGCCCCTCAATTCCTTCCTCCTGGGCCTTCTGTCCTCCCTCTTCTCCTGCTTGTCAAACTATTTCTCAGCCTCCTTTGCAGGTTTGGCATCCACCTTGGAAGGCTCCGCCCTGTTCCTTTATTTCTCTCTCTCTCTCTCCTCACCCAATAATAAATGCTTGGGGATGGACTGATCCTTACTCTACCTCTGGTGAAGTACCCAATCCACTGCCAAATCTTGGGGTTTCACTTTCTCCATCTCTCATCTTTTTTTTTTCTTTGAATTCTCACACAGCCATCATCCTAGTTCAGATCTTCATCTCTTCAGCTGTTGCAGAAGCTCCTGCTTGGTTTCCTTCCCTCCCATCCATCCTCTGGAGGCACAGCTGCCAAAGAGAACTTCTTAGAATTGCATCTGCTCCTATCACTCCTCAAGAAACTACAGTGGCTCCCTGAGTCCTTTCTGATCCCTTATAAACTCTTCCTTGTAGTTTTGAGAGCTCTTCACAGCCTGACCTGATCAACCCTCCTCCCAGCCTCATTGTGCATCGTCCCCCTTCCATCATGCTACCCTCCTTCCTGAAAGGCATCCTTACTATTCCTTTCCCATGGCAGGTCATCTCTTGTCTCTGTTTCTTTAGACTGCCTGCCCCTCCTGTCTGGAATATTCTTCCTTAACTCCACCTCTTGGAAACCCAAGCTTCCTTCAAAATTCCCACAGAGGCATCTGTGAGAAGCCTTTCCTGATCCTCCCCTGGCCCCTAGCTCCTAATGCTGTGATCTCCATTCTCGAATATCTATTTTTTATTCTGTGTAGACAAATGTACATGTGTAGTACATCCATGAGTACGTATGTATATGATCTTCTCTCCTCCCACTGGAATGGAAGCTCCAGGGCAGGCAGTATTAGAGTTGCTCACAGCATCAAGCCTAGCACACAGTAGGTGCTAAATATTTGTTGCTTGTCATCAGATTATAGTTTGTCTTGAAGATTCCCATTTGGACAAGTTCATTTTCAGGCTTTGCCCTGTTGTAGAATTACAGGTACCCTGTCTTCATTAGATGGTGCCCTAACTTCAGAACTTCACATTGGACACATGGTCAGGAGAGGCCAGTGGGGCATCCCAGTTCTCACCCTGTCTGACCCATCAACTTATTGTAGGTACTTCTGTGGACTCATGCCCTCGGGGATGTCAGGTCTCACTCCCGTGGTAGTGAGCACAGCTTCCTGGTGGGTCTTTCATGCACATCCTTGCTCCCATCAGTCTTTTGGAGAAGAGCTGTTGAGCTGGTTTGAAGTTGGCCTAGCATTTCAGGGCCATGTAAAAAAAAATCTTACAAAATTGTGGTACCCCAATGGAAGTGAATGTTACTATTCTTTATTGTTGGTGTTGAGTCATTTTCCATGGTGCCTGAGGCAAGATTTGAACTCTGCAAGATGAGTTTTCTTGACTGTAGACCAAGCACTCTGTGAATCATGGCGCCCCCTAGCGGCCCTTAGTATTCTTTTAAAAATGAAAGCTAGTGGGGGCAGCTAGGTGGCGCAGTGAATAGAGCACCGGCCCTGGATTCAGGAAGACCTGAGTTCAAATCCAGCCTCAGACATATAACACTTACTAGCTGTGTGACACTTAATCCTCATTGCCCAACAAAAAAGAAAAAAAAAAGTAAAAATGAAAGCTAGGAAGAATTGCAGGAGCATGAGAAGACTTGGAGGACAGAATGAAGTAAACAGAACCTTGTTTCCCACAGAGGGAATGAATGTGAGTGCTGTGGGATGCACCTGGGAGAAGAGTGAGAAAATGTGCCATGTGCTTTTCACAACCAGGGACTCTTTTGGTCTCTTATCTTTTTAAGAAGCACTGGTGTGCTGGGCAGTCACACATCCCTAGAAACCACTCTTTTCTTGTTTTTGCTTTCTAGTAATCTAGTAGATTTACACATTACACCTTGTTCAGCCTTTCCCCAACCAATGGGCATTCCTTTCAATTCCACTTTTTTTTTTGCTTTACCAGAAAAGTAATGCTGTCTATTAGAATTAAAATTCTTACTTTGTCTTTTTGACCTCCTTGGGATCAAAGTACTATCCCAGCATCAATATGTGTGTGTGTGTGTGTGTGTGTGTGTGTGTGTGTGTGTGTGTGTGTGTGTATAAACAGCATTCTCCAATTGCTTTTTAGAATGGAGGGACCAGGTCCTGGCTCCACCCACAGTGTGTCTGTGCTCCCCTCTTCCCATCGCCCCTCTGATGGGGATCTTTTCTTCCATCTCTCTTATTTGGGGCCTGGGCAGTTTGCCCACCACAGTAGGACTCTATGCTAGCTGGGGGAGCATGGCCTGGAATTATGTCAATGCCAGTTGAGGTGCCCTCCCTGGCCAGATAAGTTTAATCCAAGCATCATGGTCTGAGCTGAGTGTGCTAACTCACACAGGGAGAGAGAGCCCTGAAGCATGAGGTGAAGCTTCCAGGTTGTTTGGATTGGAATTTCTCTCATTAGTGCTTTTTGTCTCTTTAGGGGGCAGGCAGTACATCTCTGTCCATTCCCACTGACTCTTCTCTCTTCTGTTCTCCATCCCCTGGGTGACAGGCCAGTTGTTCTTCTTGTCACTTTGATCATGAGGCAATCAAGACAGTGGAGTGGGTACAGAAGAAGAAGATTCAGCTGCTCACATTGGGACTAGGAGGCGATGCCTTGTAAGGAAGCCATCTCCCCTCTTGCAGCCTCAGTTTCCTCTTCTGTAAAATGGAACAAATGATACCTTCACTATTTGGCTCATAAGCTTGTAGGGAAAGGGAGAAGAAGGCCAAAAAGTCTTTCTGTGCTAGGCCCATGAGAGCTTCCCTTGCTATTTATTCCACACCTTCGGGGGGGGGGGGGGGTGGAAAATGACACTGAACCTTTTAACCTGGCACCCCAGAATGCCACCTCTTTGAGGCAGAACCAGGGGCTCAACACCCAACAGGACATTTTATTGCAGCAGAATGGTGCTGGGAAGCCATCACTAATTCTTCAAAGAACACATTTTCAAAATGATGAGTATGGGTGTTTAGGTGTCTCCTTACAGCCAGTGAAATGACTTCCTAAGCTGAAGCTGTCCAAACCTTCTAAAGCCAGATGCTGTTACTCCTCCTGGACCAGGCCAGGCTAGGCTGCCCAGAAATGGTCCTCCCTGATTATGGAGTGCCCATGTTCAGGGCCTAAAGTCAATCTCGTTCAGACAGGGAGGGAGGGAGAACTCTGGGAGGCCATGATCCTTTTGCCATTGGAAGCTCAGGTAGAGCCAAACAGAGCCTCTGTTCTAAGGTCTTGGGCCTTCTGGCAGACTTTCTGGGTTGTAGGGCTCACTGTGGACAATATCTAGAAAGAATGAGGCAACCCTGCATTTACCTCAGGTGCCATCATCCTCTAAGGCTCTGGCTTGGTTGCCTGGCTTGGCAGAACTTTGTGCGCTCGGAATATTCCAGTAGATGGTACCTAGCAGCCTTCAGGGTTCCAATAACAGAAGGCCAGATGCCATAGAACTGGCTAGAGAGAAAAAAAATAATCTCAGCAATTTAATTTTTAATTTATTATTTTTTCAGGGAAGCTATCTGGTGGCTGTACATGACCTACACCAGGAAGTCTGTAGTAGTTGCAGGCCACTGAAAATCAGCCTTCTGGCTTCCACGCTGGCAAGCCACAGTACAATAGTAGGCATGCAGTCTCTGCCCTCTCTGAGACCCAAAATGCTTGGGCCAAATAGCAGGAAGAGGCAGTTAGCCTTGCCAGGGCAGTTCTCTGGGCTGAAAATGGGGGCTTGAGAGGTGATTTTGTCTTCTCCAACATGTGACTATGAAACAAGGGTCCTGGTTTTTGCATGTGTGGTAGATAGGTAAGGGCCTCGGCAGGAACTGGAGTGGAGTCTGTGTTCATTTTAGGACTCTGGTTTGTTATTGTCTTTTTGGTTCCTTTAGAGTATCCCCTGAAGCCAGGAGGTAATGATGCTGGCTTTAATTATAGGAAGAAAAATCATTTCTAATGTAAATCAATTTGCCATAGTAAATGTACTAGGGCAGAAATTCGCTCTTGTCCTTTGGAAAGTCTCTGTGATCCCAAGGTTTACTCTGATATTAGTTGTTAGGGCCACCCTTAATTTTTATAGCATTCATGGTAGACTAAAGCTTTTCATGAAATAAATGCAATATGGCCTGGCTGAAAACCACGCAGACAAAAACTGATCTGGAAGTTTCTTTGCTTCCCTTGTCTCCACTTTCTACCCAGCAGCTATTATTGTCCCACCTCTGAGCAGGGCCTGCTCTTGCTCTGGGCCTTCCCAGGTTAGATGGGAAAGTGAAGTCTGCCTACATGAAGATGTCACCCAATCCATCACTAGGTCCTTCTTCAGCCCTGGCCTCTTTCTAGTCCTTCTCTCCCTTGCTAGCATTTTGGTTGTTTACCTCCATCCGCCATGCACTCCCCTTTCACCCTCACCCTTTAAACATTCTTCATTCACATTGTCTTCCCTTGGTGTCAGCACTGGGCTTGGAGGTGCAAGGTCATTATATGACCCAAATAGCTGTTCTGGGAGAGCTCTGTTGATGACGCTTGAGAAACTGTCAGAATTCAGAATCAGTTGATCATGAGTCCACAGGGCTGGCTCCTGTGCACCTGTTCACTGAGGTCTGAAAAAAGCAACATCAACATGGCATGACAAGATTCTGAACATGGCATTGCTTCAACCGTACTGAACATCGCCACTCTGGTCCAGTGTTGGAGAGATGGTCACGTGAGTTCCTAGACATCCCACTAAGTGTTGGATGGGGCATGTGGGTGGGGTGTGGCTCACTTGTGGGAATTAGTGACCAACAAGACCCATCTTCAGAGGCCTCCTGTGAGCTTGGGGGGACCAGGAGGGAGCAGGGAGCTGGGGGGAGAGTGCTAGGAGGTGCACTCAGCCCAGCACATAGAAATGTTTGTGCAAGACTGTTTCCTTTTTAACACTGAAACAACAACAACAACAGTAATAAAAACAGTTCTCTCTTTAAACTATCTAGCAAAGACTATGTTGGCTTGTTTGATTCCATGTCCTGCAGAGAACTGAACTAAGTGATGTTTTTTGGTTCTGGACTTTCTCCATCCAGCCAAGATTCCTTTTGAAGAAAGCCTTTGCTCTGGCAGCCAACCTCCAAGGCCCCCATGTTCTGGCAGCAGCAGCTGCTTCCCCCCAAGCACTGTGGGAGTGCTTTGAGTCCTAATGGCTGAAGATCCATGAGCAGGCCTCAGGGATAGATGCTGACCATTGCTCTGATTCTGAGTCTTCAGGTGGCTGTGGACAACCTCTTGGAGATGATGCCAGACTCCAGCAAACAGGTAAGTTTCCAGTCATCACTGCTGTCATTCAGGAGCCCAGAGGGCTTGTCAGCCAACACCACTGAGGTTTTTTGTCCTGCACTTGGCCTGAGCTGCCCAGTGAGCTGTCCTAAGTGCCACAAGAGTGTGAGAAGGTGTCTGTGGGGAGTGTGAACTGGGATTGAATGGGACAAGGTCCATTCTTCCTGATTTCTTCATTGTCAAGGTCAAGATTGCACCCATCATGCCCAATGGTGAAAAGAACCATGAAAGGTACCATGGAGAGGGGCATTACCACCTTGTGGAACAGGCTAATGACAGACTGGCTACTAGGCACCCTTTGCAGCTGTCCAATTTGTCATGCCCTTAATACACCAAATTCCTTTTTCTAGAGCTGTGGTTCTGTGGGACTTCTGCTGAGCATAGCAAGGCCTTCACTATTCCCTACACACCCACCCAACATATAATACATAGTCATATACACAACTCTTGGGGGTGAGCAGAGCCTGGCAGGGAGGTTGACTGCCTGACCCTCAAGAGGATGGGGAGTGGAGGGGGCAGCTAGATGCTACAGTAGATAGAGCTCCAGCCTTGGCATCAGGAAGACCTGAGTTCAAATCTGGTCTCAGACATTTGACACTTGCTAGCTGTGTAACCCTGGGCCAGTCACTTAACCCTGACTGCCTCACCAAAAATCCAAAAAAGAAAGGTGGATAGGGAATGAAACACAAGTTGCTCAGCTGGTGGTCTCTCCTCCATATCAGTGAGGGTCCAGTGGGGCAAGATTGATCCATGGAGGTTGGCTCCCACCTTCTGTCTCTTTTCCAGAGGCCATAGTGTCCAAAAGAGATTAACCATAGGGAAGGGAGGAGAAGGTCGGGGAGCTGCTTGCTGGTAGAGGGGAGGTGGATGAAGAGGGAAGGAATATAGAGACTCGGGGGAGGGGCTAATTGGCATACTTCCCATGGACCCAGATGAGTAAATGCAGGTATACTCAGGGTGACCGTAGTTGCTCAAGATGTGAAGTTCTACCCTCTGATATGAGACTGTGTTGTCGCCCTGTGGGAAGAGGAGAATGCAGTAAGGAAGGCCTCAGATCCCTTGGTGGACACCTGACCCTGGAGTCCTTCTGTCTCACACTTCCTTCAAAGAACAGTGGCTGAATTAAGCCACAGTGTTATCGTTCAGCTCTCTGGAGTCCCTGCAGCCATTTGTAAAGCAGTGACGTCCCCATTGCCTGTGATCTGGCCTTTGAGAACATCAGCCTGCCTGGGTCACTGGGCAATTGCTGTTAGACCACCCCTCCATATGTGAAAGTGGAAGGTCTGATTGGACTCCCCAGCTTTATCATAGGTGACTTGCCCCAGGGCCACCCCTCAGCCTGAGAATCTTCATTTAGCCCTTTTGGTCTCTTTTCACAGAGGGCTTCATGGGACACACTAGACAGTGACAAAAATGAAAGGTTAAGGTCAACTTTGGAACAGTCGCTGGAGGAAGGAGTCAAACAGAGGACAGGAAATGGAATAGGCTTGTTTAAAGAAAACCAGTACCCAATGGAAAGAACAGAGCCAGAGACCTGGGTGCAAGTCTTCACTCACATTTACTCTGTGCGAGACCCTGGGCAGGTCATTTCCCTCCGAGGCCTCGGTACCCTCATCTGTTCTCTGAGGTCCACTCCAACTCAGATTGATCATATTTGCACGCTAACCCAAGTTTCTGGCTCCACTGACCCACCTAGAGAATCTGAGTTGTGGTTTCACTGATCTAGCTTTCTAGCCCTCCTTCCCTCTTCTTCCCTTTGCAAGTCAGTTTTGGGCCTTACCTCTGCAACTCAGACATCTGCTAGAGCACCCTGCTTTCCTGCTCCTGTAAGGAAAGTGTGGACACAATGAGACTGATGAAAACACCAACGCTGTACTCTGGGGATTCATGATCTCCTCAGGCTGGGCCCTCTGTCTGCTGGGGAGGATCTGAGTATCTGCAAACTGCTGGGCTCCAGAAATCTTGACCTTTCATCCATACTAGACCTTTCAGAGACTGGGCTTCTTTCCTACCATCCCTCCAAGAAGAGGCATCTGAGAAAGACCCAAGCTCAGTTGGTGAGGTCATTTCTCAGTCCCTTGAAGAGAGTTTCCAACTCAGTTCTTAAATTCTTCTCATTGACAGTCTTATCCCTCCCTAGTCTTCCTGCATGTATGTGCTAGGCACATGGGAGCACTTCCAGAGAGGAGCTGCAAGAGGGGGCCTAGGTTGCTTGAGGTCAGTAAACTCCATACTCATCCTTCACACAAGGGGGTCCAGGATCATTAGGCAGCTCTGTTAGCAAGTGGCCATCTCTCAGCGAGAGCAGAATATGTCAATCTGAAATGCTCCCAGACATGTATGGAATCAGCCAGAACCCTGTAGGCAAGTGCCAGGACCCCTGAGAGCAGCATCAACCTTTCAAGGATGCTGATTCAGCCAAAAGCAACCTTCCAAGATACCCACCCCCACTGTCTCTGCTTCCAGAAGCATCTGAGTTTTTGTATTACCTGGCATGCCCAAGGAATGTTCTTTAGCATATGATAAAGACTAGCTGATGTTTTTCCTTGAGGGTGGGCAGAGCTTCCTGGGGAACACAGAGAAGGATACAGGCATTCGACAAAACCCAGAAAACTTGGCAGGTTCTGGCAATCCCAGAGTACTGCTTCACCTCAAGACTTGCCTGCCCCCACCATGGGCCCTGTGAGATCAAACTAAGAGACACTGGTTCTGGTGACCTGGTCCTCTCAGGAGAATAAATGGGCAAATTCTGCTTTCTCCTCACCTTGATGTGGGCAGTGGTGTCCCTTCAGAAGTCCTCCAGGTTGGCTCCCCATTGGCTCACAGGGCCCTACAGGAAAGTCAAAATATCTTTGTGGTTCAGGCCTTTCCCAACTCCACTCCCACTAGCTCTTTGCCATAGCTCCAGGTCATCCAGCTTGGTGGCCTCCTTCAGTCAAAGGCTAGAGTATTGGAAGCCAGCGTCTTCAGTCACCTTCTTAGGGCATGAACCCTGGACAGGACAAGCTGTTCGGC
This sequence comes from Phascolarctos cinereus, assembly GCF_003287225.1. Taxonomy (NCBI): domain Eukaryota; kingdom Metazoa; phylum Chordata; class Mammalia; order Diprotodontia; family Phascolarctidae; genus Phascolarctos; species Phascolarctos cinereus. Next base: position 40,666 of record NW_027556102.1, on the reverse strand, counting down.
CTTGAAAACAAAAAAAAACACACAAAGATGAAAAGTCTCTTAGGAGGAGAAAGGAACATGGGATATTAGAGACTCCAACATCTATTAAGCACCTACTCTGTGCCAGGCACAGGGCTGAGTTCTGGCAACACCAGGATGAAGAAAGAAACCTTTGTACCCACTGGAACTTCTGCCCTGATGGAGAACACAGGAACATTCCAAACCACCTGGTCTTAAACTTGTGGGTACGTATTTCTTCATTTTACATTGATGCTGTGAACACTTTTGCATGCATTTTTGGTCTTCCCCATTAGAAAGTAAGTTCCCTGCCAACAGGAATTGTTTTATTCTTTGTACTCATATGCCCTAGGCTAAGACCTGGCACATAGTAAGTGCTTAATAAATATGTGTGGATTGGAAGGAAGGGTACCAGCTTGGGTGCAGGGGCTTAGAACTGGAAGGGGCTTAGAACTGGAAGTGGAAAGGGAAGGCTGACTCAATTCACAGCATGGGGGCAGCGATTTTGGCAGGGTCACTGAGTGTGGAAGGAGGACTGAGTCCCAGTGAGGCTAAGGCAGGAAAGACAGAGTAGGGCAATTTTACTCTGGAGTCAAAGGAGAGCCCCTGGAGTTGGCTGAGGAGGAAGTCACCTGGTCTTCCCTGTGCTTCATGAAAGTTCCTTTGGAAACAGAGTGAAGAATAGACTGGAGGCAGGGAGTCCACTCAGGAGTCTGCTGCAGTGACCTAGGAGAGAGTGATGAGGGCCTGACCTGGGGTGGCCAGGATTATGAAGGTTGAAATGGCAAATAAGCTAAGAGAGCTCAGGGCAAAAGGCTGGGTCAGTGACCTCTCAAAGAGGTGCAAAGGAGGCCAAGCATGCAGAATTCTCCCCCAACCATACCTTGCTTTTTATATACACGGGGCAGAGCCAAGATAGCAAAGAGCCCAGCTCAACTCCTCTCTAACAATCTAGAAAATGTACCAGACTGCATTCTGACCAGAAAACCTAAGACAAAGTCACTGTGAGTCATGTTTCCAGCCCAAGAGAGCATAAGAAGTAAGAGAGGGCTATGGACACTGGGTTGGGGGCTGGCCAGGAGCCCAGCATAATGGCAGTCAGGTCAGTGGAAAGCTTTTCAGTGCCCAAGGATGGTAAAAGGGCTGGGACTGAACCTCTGGGAAGGAGCAGGTCCCAGGGGACCCTATACTAGTGCTGGGAACAGGAATGGGGCCAGCTGGCATCTCTGGTCCACAGACGTAGGGCAGAGAGGACCAGTCATGAGTGAGCCAGTGAGCAATGTTGCCGTAGCTGAGCACTGACACAGGAATGTTTTACAAACAGAGCTGTGGGGACTGAGTCCCAGAGCACAGCATGGTGCTCAGTGCTATCCTTTAGTCCTGCATGTGAGCTTGCAGTGGGATACTTGAGGTAGGAGACCCAGACACAAGAAGAGTCAATAAGCTCAGTACCTCTGAACCCACAGATTCTCAAAGTGGCCTAACAGGGACTGAGTCCAGTAACATTCCACAGAATCTCAACCACCCACAAGCCAGTAGACCCAAAGCTGGGTCAGGAACTTGCACAGCTCAGACAAGGAGAGCAGTGAACAGATCATACTACTTTGGAAGCACTGAAAACTTGCAGTCTGAACTGAGAAAGCCTAGAGGTGAGCACAGCCCAACATCAACATAAAGTTCATAGTCAAGAAACAGGCTGGAAGAATCAGTGAACAAAAAATGAACCTGACAGTAAAGAGCTACTGTGCTAACAGGGAAGCTCAAGACAGAAAGAAGACGACGACTTGAAAACATCTTTAAGCAAAGCCTCAAAGAAAAAGGGAATATTGGCCATAAGATGAACAAGAATTCCTAGAAGAACTAAAGAACAAGATAAAAGTGCGCCCAAAAATGATTTTTTATTAATTTATTTTGATTTATCTACAACCACTACTATAAGCTTTTCAGTTTTTAATTTTTATCCCCCTCTCTCCTCAAGACAGCATATAATCTGATATAGGCTGTACATATGCATTCCTATTAAACATATTTTCACATTAGTCATGTAAGGAACAATTAGAACTGATAGAGGGAACCACAAGAAAGAGAAAACAAAACCAAAAAGAAGGAAAAAATTGGCAAATAATATGCTACAATCTGCATTCAAACTCCATAGTTCTTTCTTTGGATGTGGATAGCATTTTCCAGCATGAGACTTTTGGAGATGTCTTAGACCCTTGCATTGCTGAGAATGGCTAAGTCTCTCAAAGTTAGTCAATAGCACAATGTGGCTGTTACTGTGTACAATGTTCTCCTGGTTCTGCTCATTTCACTCAGCATCAGCCCATAGAAGTCTATCCAGGTTTTTCTGAAGTCCACTTGCTCATCATTTCTTATAGCAAAATAGTATTCTATTATATTCATATACCACAACTTATTCAGTCATTATCCAATTGATGTGCATCCCCTTAATTTCCAATTATTTGCCACCATAAAAAAAAAACTGCTAGAAATATTTTTGTACATGTGGGTCCTTTTCCCATTTGTACAATCTCTTTGGGATACAGCACTAGAAGTGCTATTGCTGGGTCAAAGAGTATGCACATTTTGATAGCCTTTTGGGCATAGTTCCAAATTGCTCTCCAAAATGGTTGGATCATTTCACAACTCCATCAACAAAGCATCACATCTTCTCCAACATTTATCATTTTCCTGTTTTATCATGTTGACTAATCTGATAGATGTGATATGCTACCTCAGAGTTGTTTTGATTTGCATTTCTCTAATCAACAATGATTTAGAGCACTTTTTCATGTAACTATAGATGGCTTTAATTTATTCATCTGAGAACTGCCTGTTCATGTCAGGTTTCACCACTTATCACTTGGGGAATGACTTGTATTCTTGTAAATTTGACTTAGTTCTCTCTATATTTTAAAAATTAGGTCCTTATCAAAGACACTGCTTTTAAAAATTCTTTCCCAGTTTCCTGCTTCCCTCCTAATCTTGGTTGCATTGGCTTTGTCTGTGCAAAAAACTTTTCAGTTGAATGTAATGAAATTTAACCATTTTGCAGTTCATAATGTTCTCTATCTCCTGTTTGGTCATGAATTCTTCTGTTCTCCATAAATCTGACAGGTAAACTATTCCTTGCTCTCCCAGTTTGCTTGTAGTATCAGTCTTTATACCTAAATTGTGAATCCATTTTGACTTTCTTATGGTACATTTTGGTCTAAGACTAGTTTCTGCCATATTCTTTTCCAGTTTTTCTAGCAGTTTTTGTCAAATAGTGAGTTGTTATCCCAGAAGCTGGGATCATTGTGTTTATCAAGTAGTAGATTACTAAAATCATTGCCTACTGTGTCCTGCGTACCTAACCTATTCCACTGATCCACCACCTTTATATCTTAGCCAGTACCAAGCAGTTTTGATGATTGCTGCTTTATAATGCTATTTAAGATCTGGTATGGCTAGGCTTCCTTCCCCTGCATTTCTTTTCACTACTTTCCTTGATATTCTAGAACTTTTGTTATTCCAACTGAATTTTACTTTCTCTAGCTCTATAAAATATTATATATATATATAGTATTTTGATTGGTATGGCACTGAATAACTAAATTAGCTTAGGTGGAATTGTCATTTTTATTATATTAGCTCGGCCTACCAGTGAGCAACTGATTTTTTTCCCTAATTATTGAGATCTCACTTTATTTGTGTGAAAAGTGTTTTGTAATTATTTTCATATTGTTCCTGGGTTTGTTTTGTTAGGTACACTGCTAAATATTTTATGATGTCTAAAGTAATTTTAAATGGAATTTCTCTTTGTATGTCTTGCTATTGGTCTTTGTTGGTAATATATAGAAATGCTGATGATTTATGTGGATCCAAAAATAATTTTAAAAAACAATTAAGAGTGAAAGCAGAAGAAGTGAAAAAGAACAGTGAAAGAAAGATTTAATAGAGGTAAAAAAATACTGATGAAAACTACTTAGAAATTAGAATTGAGCAAACAGAAGCTAACAACTCTATGAGACAAGAAGAAAAAATGAAATTAATTCAAAGAATGAAAAAAAAGAAAAAAGTGTGTAATATCTCGTGTAAAAAACAATGACCTAGAAATGGATTGAGGAGAAATAACTTAAGAGTCATTGGACAATCTAAAAACCAGGAACAACAAAGAGGGCTTCACATAATAGTTTAAGATATTATAAAGAAAAGTAAAATGCCCAGAAGTCTTAGAATCAGAGGGCAAAGTACAACTTGAAAGACTCTACTGATCATTTCTTGAAAGAAACTCCAAAATGAAAACTCCTTATGCTCCCAGGTCATAAAGAAAGCCCTGCAAGTGTGTGTGTGTGTGGGGGGGGGTGGCAAGCCAAGATGGGGGAGTAAAAACAGTGACTTACTTGAACTCTCTCCCAAACCCCCCCAAATACCTCTAAAAATATTTGAGAGTGGCAGAACATGCAAAAAGACAGATTGAAACAAAGTTCCAGCAGAAGACAATCTAGATGGTTGATGGGAAAGGTCTGTTGTGCCAGGCTGGGAGAGGAGCACAGTTTAGCATGGGCTGCACAGACAAAGATAGAGCCTCAGTGAACCTGGAGTAGGCCTCAGAGGACTGAATCATTAGCAGCTGGAGCGGTTTCCAAATTTCTCAACCCACAAAAACCAAAGACAACTTGGAAGGTCATTAGGAAAGGTCTCTCAAACCTGGGTGAGAGAGGAAAGCAGTCCAGCCCTAGTACTGGCACAGCCTCAAGGCAGCAGCTGCTTCTGGAGCTCTTGGACCACAGATGATGGGGAGATGGAGTGGCTGGTCAGTGGGGGACTGCAGGGAACTCTTTGCTGGTGCTGAGGCAGGACTCTCTTGCTTTGCCCGTGATTGGATTTGGGTCACAGTCCCGAGTGGCAGTCCTGGGGCAAGGAGGACAGCTGGCATGGTGGAGCTTGTGGCAGTGGTGAAGAGAGATTCCTCCTCAAATTTCCAAGGCAGAAAAGAGTGCTTGTGGTCACTCACAGACCAGAGCACAGGCCATAAAAGGAGTAAACACCTCTCCTTTGATCATACCACCTTGGAAGACCTGAAAATTTACAGGTCCCTAGAAGTATCTCTTAAAACAGCTACACAAAACCCCTCAAGCTTGGGCCAGTACAATCTCCACACTGCAAGCAGACACTTACCTTCACAAAGAGTTTAAAACACAAGTAATTGGGTGGGAACATGCGCACACAGAACAAAAAAGTCAGACTATAGAACCTAACTTTGGTGACAAAAGAAGAACAATATATAGAACCAGAAGAAGACAACATAGTCAAAGGTCCTACATCCAAAGCCTCCAAGAAAAAATATGAATCACTCCCAGGCCATGGAAGAGCTCAAAAAAGATTTTGAGAAGCAAGTAAAAGAGGTAAAGGAAAAAGTGTGAAGAGAAATGAGAGTGATGCAAGAAAATCATGAAAAACAAGTCAACAGCTTGTTAAAGGAGACCTAAAAATATTAAAGAAAATAACACCTGGAAAAATAGCCTAACTGAAAAGAGGACCAAAAAGCCAATGAGGAGAAGAATGTATTAAAAAGCAGAACTGGCCAAATGGAAAAGGAAGATGAAAAGCTCACTGAAGAAAATAATTTCTTAAAAATTAGAATGGCACAGAGGTGGCAGAGTGAGGGACTAGAGTGGCCATTTGCTCTGCTTGCCACTCCAGGCCAGCCACATTTCCTTGATGCATGCAGACTTCTTGTAGTTGCAGTCCGGCACTGCAAAGCTGTTCCCTTTCTGCAAGCACTGTGGGAATGCCAAGAAACAAAATGATCATGGAAGTGCAGATGGCCATCTTCACCAACATGCTGGGCATGTTCCTCTTCCTGCTTCTGCTCCTCTATGACTACGTGGTGATCAATAACTCCAAGAAGCAGGAGTGAGGTGGCACGGCCCCGCTGCAGATGGCTCTGTGCTCGAGAGGAGCATTTTCATACTTGTCTCTTCTGCTTGCTGAGAGCTGAGGATGCCACAAGCCTGAGCCCAGGAATGGCCCTTAAGGGATGCAGAAGTGCCTGCCACCAGGATGAAAAGTCAAAAAGGGATTGGGAAGAAGCTCCTCCAAGGTTGAGGGGTTTAGGCCCCTATTAAACATCCCCCTCCACTTTTGAGGCTAAAAAAAAATAGAATGGTGAAAATGAAAGCTAATGACTTTGTAAGAAATCAAGAAATTATAAAACAAAACCAAAAGAATGAAAAAATAGAAGACAATGTGAAATATCTCACTGAAAAAACAACTGAACTGGAAATCAGGTCCAGGAGAGATAATTTTAAAATTATTGGACTACCTGAAACCCCTGATCAAAAAAAGAACCTAGACAACATCTTTCAAGAAATTATCAATGAAAACTGCCCAGATATTCTAGAACCAGAGGGTAAAATAGAAATTGAAAGAATCCACCAATCACTTCCTAAAAGAGATCGCCAAAGGAAAACTCCTAGGAATATTGTAGCCAAATTCCAGAATTCCCAGGGCAAGGAGAAAATATTGCAAGCAGCCAGAAAGAAACAGTTCAAGTATTGTTGAAACACAATCAGATAACACAAGATTTAGTAGCTTCTACACTAAGAGCCTGGAGGGTCTGGAATATGACATTCCAGAGTTTGAAGGAGATAGGATTACAAACAAGAATCACCTACCCAGCCAAATTGAGTATAATCCCTCTGGCAAAAATGGATATTCAATGAAATAGAGGACTTGGAAGCATTCTTGATGAAAAGACCAGAGCTGAACAGAAAATTTGAATTTCAAATAAAGACTCCAGAGAAGCATGAAAAGGTTAACAGGAAAGAGACATCATAAGGGATTTATCAAGGTTGAACTGTTTACATTTCTACATGGAAAGATGAAATTTGTAACTCATATGACCTTTCTCAGTTTTAGAGTAGCTGGAAGGAATATACATAGACAGAGGGCACCAGGGTGAGTTGAATATGAAGGGATGTTATCTAAAAAATAAAATTAAGGTGTGAGAAAGGATTGTAGTGGTAGAAGGAGAAAGGGTGAGGTAAAATGGGGTATTTTATCTCACATAAGAGAGACAAGAAAAAGCTTTCACAGTTTGGGGGGAGAGGGGAGTGATGAGAGAGAATGAGTGAGTCTTACTCTCATTTGGGTATGACAATATATCTTACCATATAAGAAAATAGGGGAGAAGGGGATAAAAGAGGGGGAATGATAGAAGGGAGAACAGATTGGGAGATAGGGTAATCAGAAGCAAACACTTTTGAGGAGGGACAGGGTCAAAGAAGAAAATAGAATAATTGGGCGGGGATTGAATAGGATCCAAAGAAATAGAGTTAGTTTTTTAAAAACATGGCTATTATGGAGGTGTTCGGCATGACTACATATGTACAACCTGTATGGAGTTGCTTGCCTTCTCAATGAGGGTTGAGGGGAGGAAGGAAGGAAGAAAATTTGGAAACTACAGTTTTAAAAACAAATGTTAAAAATAGTTTTTACATGAAGCTTTGAAATAAGATAAACAGGTAATGGGATATGTAAATCTATGCTGCCCTACAGGATAAAAATTTAAATTTAAAAAAAAAAAAAAAGAAAAAGGAAAAGGATTTACAAAGTATACTCCCTGTAAAGCTTTCTAAGGTAGGTAATACAAACATTGTTGCCTAAATTCTATAGATGGGGACATTGAGCCCCTAGTGATCAGCCATTCTAACCCTATGTATACACCTGGCAATTCAGAGGTGACGATGAGAAGCAGGGACAGTATGGTGCAGGGGCCTGTTCTATGGCTTCCCAGTCCCTGGGTCCTTGAAGGCCAACTTCCTTGTAGAAATAAAAAGTGCAAATAACAATGTTTTAGATTTTCTAATGTTCAGCTTCTGTTGGCCTGCACTCTGTGGGATGAGATCACAGATGAAAACAAGAATGGTTACAGGATCTAATCTCATCACCTCACACTACTTTTGACTTCCTTTCTTATCCATCTCTTTCAATATTCTTTTAACATTCCCATCACTACTTCTGAGTAGGAAAACTAGATCAGAAAATTCCATCTCCCTGAGGGGCTAGAGATTTGCCTTGTACCCCTTTCCAAAGAGATCTAGTTTTGTTTGTTTGTTTGTTTTGAACTTAGTGGATGAAGTACTGATTAACTTCCATTAGTGCATTAGTGAGATTTGTGAGGCCCTGCCACTCCAAGTTTTTCCCTGTGGCCCTTAACATTATTGGCCACCCCTTCTCCTCGATTCTCTCCTTTCTATAAGTTTTCATGACTCTACTCTCTCCTGGCTTTCCTTCATCCTGTCTGGCCTCTCCCTGGTCTTTTTAGCTGGATCTTCATCGATGTCACACCCACTAATTCTGGGGGGTCCTGCCAGGCTGTGGGCTCTCTTCTCTTTTTCCTCTTTAACGTTTCATTTGACAATCTCATCAGCTCCCATAGATTAAATTATCATCTCTATAAAGATGACTCTCAAATCTATTAAAGCAGCCCTAACCCCTCTCCTGATTTCCACTCTCTCATCACCAACTGCCTAATGGCATTGTCAAACTGGTTGTCCCATAGATATCTTAAACTCAAAATATCCTAAATTGACTCATTATCTTCACTCTCCCCTCCGCCCACTCCACTCATTTCTTTTCCTAATTTCCTTATCAATGGGATACCATCTGGTCCTACAAGCTTGCAAGTGAGGTGTCCTCCTTGACTCCTCACTGTCTCTCACTCTCCCTCCCCTCCCCTTTTATTATCAAAGTCTATAATTTCTGCCTTCATATCATCTCTCTTTATACTTTTCCTTCTCTCTTCTGCCACTGCCACCAGCCTGGTCCATACTCTCATTACTTCACAGCTGAACTAGTGCAGGAGCTTGCTAGTTGGTCTCCCTGACTCATCTCTCCCCACTCCAGTCCATCCTCCATTGAAAACTGATCTTCCTGGAGCACAGGAGTGACCAAATCTTCCCCTCCAACATTCCATAAACCCCATGGCTCTCTGTTGTCGCCAAGATCTAATTGAAATTCTTCTGCTTTACATTTAAGGCCCTTTTTAATTTGGCCCCTTTTTACCTCTACAGTTTTCTCACATCTTCCTCCCTTCCATGTATTCCAAGATCTAGTGACACTTGGCTCATTACTGATTCTCACATACTACACTCCATCTCCTGACTCTGGGCATTTGCACTGGCTGTCCTCCATGCCTGGAAAGCTCTCCCTCCTCATCTCTGCCTCCTGAATTTCTTGGCTTCCTTCAGGCCTCAGATAATCTCTTCATTACTTTGTGCAAGAAGCTTTTCATAACCTTCTTTAATTTTTGTGTCTTCCCTCTGAGACTACCAAAATTGTTTCCTGAATATATCTTCTTTATATATAGTGGTGTCCATGTTGTCTTCTCCATTAGACTGTAAGCTCCCTGACCTCAGGGACTGCTTTTTCCCCCGTTCTTTGCATCCCCAGTGTTTAGAGCAGTGTCTGGCACACACTCGGTGCTTAATACATGCTAGGTGATATGACTTGATTTTAGCCAAGTGGACCAGTATCTAAAGTTCTTCCATTAGTGATGAATTCACTAGTACTTAATCAGTACTTCATCCACTAAGTTCAAAACAAACAAACAAACAAAACTAGATCTCTTTGGAAAGGGGTACAAGGCAAATCTCTAGCCCCTCAGGGAGATGGAATTTTCCTGATCTAGTTTTCCTACTCAGAAGTAGTGATGGGAATGTTAAAAGAATATTGAAAGAGATGGATAAGAAAGGAAGTCAAAAGTAGTGTGAGGTGATGAGATTAGATCCTGTAACCATTCTTGTTTTCATCTGTGATCTCATCCCACAGAGTGCAGGCCAACAGAAGCTGAACATTAGAAAATCTAAAACATTGTTATTTGCACTTTTTATTTCTACAAGGAAGTTGGCCTTCAAGGACCCAGGGACTGGGAAGCCATAGAACAGGCCCCTGCACCATACTGTCCCTGCTTCTCATCGTCACCTCTGAATTGCCAGGTGTATACATAGGGTTAGAATGGCTGATCACTAGGGGCTCAATGTCCCCATCTATAGAATTTAGGCAACAATGTTTGTATTACCTACCTTAGAAAGCTTTACAGGGAGTATACTTTGTAAATCCTTTTCCTTTTTCTTTTTTTTTTCTTTTTTTTAAATTTTTATCCTGTAGGGCAGCATAGATTTACATATCCCATTACCTGTTTATCTTATTTCAAAGCTTCATGTAAAAACATTTTTAACATTTGTTTTTAAAACTGTAGTTTCCAAATTTTCTTCCTTCCTTCCTCCCCTCAACCCTCATTGAGAAGGCAAGCAACTCCACACAGGTTGTACATATGTAGTCATGCCGAACACCTCCATAATAGCCATGTTTTTAAAAAACTAACTCTATTTCTTTGGATCCTATTCAATCCCCGCCCAATTATTCTATTTTCTTCTTTGACCCTGTCCCTCCTCAAAAGTGTTTGCTTCTGATTACCCTATCTCCCAATCTGCTCTCCCTTCTATCATTCCCCCCTCTTTTATCCCCTTCTCCCCTATTTTCTTATATGGTGGAAGCCATTCTACTCTGGCTAGGGTTAAATTCATTATGACATCCACTGAAGAACAAATTCCAAGTGAAGAGGTTAAGATAGCGCTTCTACTCCCTGGCACCTCAGATTAAAAGGCAACTCATAAGAAAAAGACAGAGAGGAGTGCTCCCCATTACAAATATTGAGCACTGGGGACTTGATGGAGAACTCAGCAGTTTAGACCCCAACACAGACTGTGAGAAACTCAGACCTCATCTCTACTGCTGGATTTGTAACCAAACCATGTATCTAGTTCTTACCTGGCTTTACTGAGTGGAAACAGGACCAATGTTCAGGAACCTTTGCTTTGATTTTTTCACTCTCTTACGGGGAATGACAGAAGGGCCAGGCTCTGAACCCAAGAAATGGAAATATCCATCTGGTGTCCAGGACAGAAATACTCTGTTTAAGAGGTTAATGTCATTGATCTCTACACACACACACACCACACACACACACTTCCCTTTAGTTACATGGGTTACTAAGTCACCCAAATTAACAGAGATTCTGACCAAAACATGGGGAAAAAATGGCTCAGGTGTCACAAAGCACATAAGCATAAAAAAAAAAGATATGAACCCAGGGAAGAAGGATTGGGGACCTACAGTATCCCTAGCCCTACCTGACTGCCATCCTTCTTTCCTGTTAACAGACAGGACTACTGATCATCCTTCAATAAAACTCATCCTGGGAGCTATTTGTGCAGATGCTGATGGGAATAAACCAGGCAGAGTCATCCATACCCCTTTATTTGACCAAAAGCAGGATTGACTGTCTAGGATTTGGGGTACAGTTTGTGACACAAGAACAGAACCAAAAAATAACTAGAAAATGACTATGTGTCTACTCTAAACAACCAAGTTTATAAAGGCAAGCTCTATTTTCATATCCACCTTCCATTTTAGTGGGGTATTCTACCCCACCCCTTATTCATCCTGCTCTCATAACTGCACTGCAGAATAGGGAAATAGGTGAATTGTTATTTCCAGGGCAAATCCAAGCACAGGGTGGGGAAGTGATGCGACAAATCAAAGTCCTGGCCAGGGCCAGGAGTAGAAATAGAGTTCTAAGTCATCTCGTGATTTCCACCATGGAACTTTGGCTGGTGGAAAAACAGGCTGATGGGAGAAAACGCATGTTGGCAAAGATTAATCAGCTGCCCTGGACCTGATCGATTGCTGATGCTGACTTCCAAGATTGACAGTTAGTTACACTCTTGTTAACTCATTATACCCAGAAAAGACTCCCTTACCATTTGTGGGCTGAAAGCTCTGGAAGCAGTTGCTGCCACTGCCACTCCTGATTCAGGTATTCCCAAGGCCTGTACCTGATATGTAAATATATCTTCAGATATATTTTTACACGTGGGTCCTTTTGCTCTTAATCCTTTTTTTAAGCAAAACATTTTGTTTCTTTTTAGTTTTCAATGTTCAATTCCACAAGATTTTTCTGATTACCCCTTCCCCTAATCTGTCCTCCCTACTATCACTCTTATCCTCTTCCCCTTCTCTTTTCCTGTAGAGTAAGACAGATTTCTATACGCCTTTGCCTGTGTATCTTACTTCTCAATTACATGTAAAAGCAAATTTTAACATTTGTTTTAAAACTTTAAGTTCTAAATTCTCTCCCTCCCTCCCCATCTACCTTCATTGAGAAAGCAAACAATTTAATACAGGTTGTACGTGTGTAGTCATGTAAAACACTTTCACAATAGTCACATTGTGAAAGACTAACATTATTTCCCTCCATTCTGACCTTCCCCATGTTAATTCTGTTCTCTCTTTTGACCCTGTCCCTCTTCAAAAGTATTTTGCTTCTAACCACTCTCTTCTACAATCTCCCCTCCCTTTCTTATTCTCCCCTGCCCCAGCTACTTTCCTGCTATAGGATAAGATAGATTTCCATACCCAATTGAGTATGTACAGTATTCTCTCCTTAAGCTAAATCCGATGAGAGGAAGGTTCACTCCTTCTCTCTCATCTCCCCCCCTTCCCCTCCACTTAAACAGCTTTTTCTTGCCTCTTTTATGGGAGATAATTTACCCCATCCTAACTCTCCATTTTTCCTTCTCCCAGTACATTCTGCTCTCACCCCTTAATGTTATATTTTAGATATCTTCCCTTCATATTCAACTCACCCGTGCTCTCTCTCTCTATTCCCTCCAACTACCCTGATCATAAACAAGGTCTCATGAGTTACAAATATAATCCTTCCATGTAGGAATGTAAACAGTTCCACTTTAATAAGTCTCTTAAGATTTTTCATTCCTGTTTACCTTTTCATGCTTCTCTTCAGCCTTGTATTTGAAAATCATTTTTTTTCTGTTTAACTCTGGTTTTTTACTCAAGAGTGCATTAAATTCATCTATTTCATTGAATGTGAATTTTTCTCCTCATTGATTACACTCAGTTTTGCTAGGTAGGTGATTCTTGTTTTTCTTTTTCCCTCCTTTTTAAAAATTATTGATTTATTTTTAGTTTTCACATTCACTTCCATATGCTTTTGAGTTTCAAATATTCTCCCCCTTCCTCCCTGCCTCTCTTCCCTAGATGGCATGAAATCTGATATAGGCTTTACATATACAATCCTATTACATATTTTCACATTAGTCATGTTGTAAAGAAGAATTAGAACCAATAGGAGGAACCAAAGAAAGAAGAAACAAAACAAAATAGTATGCTTTGATCTGTGTTCCAACTCCATAGTTCTTTCTCTGGATATGGATAACATTTTCCATCATGACACTTTTGTAGATGTCGTCATTTCTTATACTTCTTCCCATTACATTCATATACCACAACTTGTTCGACTATTACCCAATTTATGGGCATCCTCTCACATCACACATTATGAGATGACTGACTTTGATAGACTTCGGCTTTTCACAGCAATGTAAGAATCTAAGACAACTGCAATAGATTCACGAATAGGGGTTAGTCAAAAGCAAACAATTTTGAGGAGGGACAGGGTGAAAGGAGAGAATGGAGTAAATGGGGGGCAGGATAGTATGGAGAGAAATAGTCAGCCTTTCACCACATGAATATTATGGAAGGGTTTTACATGAATACAGCAGTATAAATTATATTGAATTACTTCCCTTCTCAATGAGAGTAGGTGGGGATTAAGGAAGTGAAAAAATTTGGAACTCAAAATTTTAAAAAGGAAAATTGTTTTTACATGTAACTGAGAAAGAAGACACACAGGCAATGGGGTGTAGTAATCTATCTTACCTTACAGGAAAATAGAAGGGGAAGGGGATAAGAGAAGGGGTGTGATAGAAGGGAAGGCAGACTGGGAGAAGGAGTAATCAGAAGCAAAACACTTTTGAGGGGGGACAAGGTGAAAGGAGAGAGAAAATAGAATAAATAAGGGTAAGGGCATAGGATGGAGGGAAATACAGTCAGCAACAGTAAGTGTGAAGAAAAATTAAAGCACCTTTCTCTGATAAAGATCTAATTTCTCTAACATGTAGAAAAGTGTCAAATTTATAAAAAAAAATAAGAGCCATTCCAAAATTGATACATGATCAAAAGATATAATCAATTTTTAGATTAAATGATTAAAGCTATCTATAGCCATATTTTAAAAAATTACCTCACTGTTGATTGGAGAAATGCAAGTCAAAATAATTCTGAGGCCCTATCTCATACCTATAAGATTAGATAATAGGACAGAAAAGGTAAGGAAAAAGGAGACATTAACATACTGTTGTTAGAGTTGTGAATTGATTAAATTATTGTATAGAGTGATTTGTAACTATGACAAAAGAGCTATGAAACCATGCTTAGAATATACCATATTTGACATAGCAATACCACTCCTAGATCGGTATGATCAAAGAGATAGAAAAGAAAAAGGAAAATGACCTATATGTACAAAAATATTTATAGCAGATCCTTTCTGGGGATTAAAGAATTAGAAGTGGAGGGGATGCACATCAGTTGTGGAGTGGCTACATAAGTTGTGGTAGGTAATTATGTTGGAAAACTCTTATACTATAAGAAACAATGAGCAAGATGCTCTCCAAAAAAAGCTAGAAAGACTTAGGTGGGTTGTTACAAAGTGAAATGTACTAAGTACAAAATAATAGCAATATTGTAAGATGATGAACTCTGAATGACTTGGCTCTTCTCAGCAATACAAGGGTTCATGACAGCTCTGAAGGACTTAAGATGAAAAATACTATCCATTCCCAGAGAAACAACTGATGGTGTCTGAAAATAGACAGAAGCAACTTTTTTTTTCACTTTATTTTTCTTGAGGCTTTTTGTCTATGTTTTCTTTCACAACATAGCATTATGGATATGTTTTGTATGACTACAATATATAATCTATATGGAATTGCTTGCCTTCTCAATGAGGGGGTGGGGATGGGGAAGGAGAAAAGGAAAGACTTTGGAACTCAAAGTTTTCAAAACAAATGTGAAAACATTGAAATAATAATAATAACAAATATTAGTTGGCTTTGACCCTCTGGGCATCTCTGAGGCAAAGAAGGCCCTCCTGACTGTTGGAGGGCCCTTCCCACTCCCTCCCTCAACAGCCAGTTTCAAGGTTCTGGGGACATCCTCACCCTTGGTATAACCTCCAAATCAGCTCCAGTAGGAGCCACAACAGGGGCAGGGTGGGCAGGATGGAAGGGCTGCTGGGTTTAGAGGGAAGAGGTGGAGCAGCTGCTCCACCCACATGGGAAGGGACACCCCTAGACAACAAGGGGCTTCATTAAATGATCCTGAGCAAGCTAAGGCCCCACTTCTAGGCCAAATGAGAGATGCATGGAATTCTCCAGGCTGCCCAAAGCCAACTCCAAGGGATGAGCTACCCCCAAGGATGGGAGGGTGGACTCTCTGTGAGGCTGCAGAGCTGGGGTGAGGAAGGAAGAAGGTAAGAATGTCTGAGGGGCGGGCATAAGGCCAATCTGCAGCCCTCCAATCTGCTGGTTCAAAGTTAAGCCCCTTTGTCCTTCCTTTTTCTGGGGAAGGGGCGGGACTAGAAAGAGAGAAAGGAGTGAAGGAGATGACAATGTCCCTCCCATTCTTAGCCCCATTAAAAACATCAGCAGTGAATGGCTGGAGAACTCCACACTGGAGGCTACCTGGAAGGGCTTTCCAGCCCGGGTCTCATTCTTGATGCCACACTCTGAAGAGAAGGAATGCCTTTCCATCTCCCTCTGGAACAAAGTCTGGTTGATTGTCTGAGACGAGGCCCAGAACTCTGCAGTCTGGCACCCCATTGCTGCCCTAGACGAACCTTCCTGATTTGTCACTGCTCCTCCAACATGGCTAATTTTACCTCTTTGTCCTCTTTGCCACCCTGAAAGGTAGAAGGTAGAACCTTAGAGTTGCCTTCATGGGCATTTCTCTATTTATTTGTGATTTGGATATTTTCTATTTTCATTTGGTCGTTGATCCCTTGTATTTCTTCTTTGGAAAAATGCCTGTTCATATCCTTTAACTCTGTATCTACTGGAGAAAGAGCCACAGACATCTGATGGTGAGAAAATCAGCAGGTCCTTTTGTCTTTTTTGTTCCTTCCTGGTAGGATTGGTGTCAGCTTGCCTTGTATCTTGGCTCTGTGTTCCACCATTTTTAAAGAAATTACTTTTCTATTTTTCATAAGCCACACAATTTAATTTTGGTCACATTTCTTCTTCTAATTAATAATAATAATAAATTAATTGATAGTTTTCAAGATTCATTTCCATAAGATTTTGAGTTTTAAATTGCCCCCTTACCTCTCCCCTCTTCGAAAAATGGTGTGCATTCTGATATAGGCTCTAGTTATATGTCCGTATTCAGCATATATTCCCATTAGTCATGATGTCAAGTGCAATTAGAACTAATGGGAGGAACCATGAGAATGAAGAAATACAACAAAACAACGAAGTAAAAGGAGATCAAATAGTATGCTTCCATCTGCATTCAGACTCCATTGTTCTTTTTCTGGATGTGGATAGTATTTTCCATCATGAGTCTTTTGGAGTTGTCTTAGATCCTTGCATTGCTGAGAGGAGCCAAGTATATCAAAGTCAGTCATCACACAGTGTGGCTGTTACTGTATACAATGTTTTCTTGGTTCTGCTCATTTCCCTCAGCATCAGTCCATACAAGTCTTTCCAGGTTTTTCTGAAGTCCACCTGCTCATCATTTCTTATAGCACAATACTATTCCATCACATTCATACACCACAACCTATTCAGCCATTCCCCAATTGATGGGCACGACTGAGATTCCCTCAGGTGGAAGGGGGGTCACTGGAGGCAGAACACTGGGGTTAACACGTCCATAGGATTGATCCGAGCTAGTGAGGACCTCAGAGAGCAGATGAGGTTACTGAGGCCTCAGAGG
Organism: Phascolarctos cinereus; assembly: GCF_003287225.1. NCBI lineage: Eukaryota > Metazoa > Chordata > Mammalia > Diprotodontia > Phascolarctidae > Phascolarctos > Phascolarctos cinereus. Next base: position 23,761 of record NW_027556102.1, on the reverse strand, counting down.
GAAATGACCTACCCAGGGTGCCGCAGGGAGGAAATGTCAGTAAAGTCTTGCAGCCTGTTCTCTGGCTCTGTCCTTTACACTGGGTGGTGCTTTTCTTCAGGTGACACTGTTCCATTTCCTGGCCTCTGTTTGAGTCTGTCCTCCAGTGCCTGTGCCAAGGTTGACCTTGATTTTTCCTTTTGTCACTGGCTAGTTTGTCCCAAGAAGACTCCCAGGAGAAAAGGCCAAAGGAGATGGGTTCCCTGGAGGCCCAGCTGGCTGGCCTGAGGCAGGAGCTGGCGGCCGTCAGCCAAAGACAAGCTGCAGTGGCCAAAGAAATACACCTTTGGCGAGAAAAGATGGTGGCCCTGTGCAGTGACGTGAGTCCTCCAGTCCCCTGGTTAAGCAATGCATGCCCCTTGATCTCAGCTGGGCTGCTGCTGCCCGGACATCTGCCCAGGGAGCTGCAACCATCTGAGGTTTCCACTGGGCACTTCCTAAAGATTGAACCTATTGGGTGGACTTTGTGACATGGATGAGATTTTCCTCATCTGTCAAGTGGGATAATATCATGAGATCCTTTCTGCAGACCTCAAAAGCAGTGGAGAAATGCCAGTCATTTGGTTCACAACCATCCCTTCTCCGGCACCAGGCAGGCATGTGCTGGCCCTGAGCTCTCAGAGTGTCTCTAGGCATCCCAGGTCTCCTGTCCAGACCCTCTTCCTTCCTCACCCTTGCAGTTTCTCAGGTGTTTGCTGAGCTCTTTCCTCTGGTGGCTTCTAGATGGAATCTGAGATCCCGGCCTTGATCCACCAATTACTTATTGCAGACAAGGGCACTCAGGCCAGGCTTGTACAGCTAGAGGAGGAACAGGCCCAGCTTTAGGACCTGGAGCAAGGAATCCTGACTCAGTTGGCAGAGGAGCAGGACAAGTATGCTAGCAAAGCTGCTGCCATCTTCAGGCTGACCTTTCTAAAGGAAGGAGTGACAAAGGAGTTGAACCTGGTCCCTCTGCCCATCCTCCTGGCTAGGTCATGGGTTTGCCCTGAGAGGAGACTGCCAGGAGGGAGAGGGAAGCCAAGGCCCACCAGTTAGCGTGCTTGCCCTTCCCCTACAGGTGGCCTGGCCCATGAGTCATGAATGCCTATCTTTTAGGAAGTGCATAAGATCATGCAGCAGGCCCTGAAACTCTACAGTGAAGATCACATTGAACTGGTGGATTATGCCCTGGAGTCCTCAGGTAGGAGGCCTGCAGAAAGCCAGCAGGCTTGGGACAAGAGGGACTGAAAAATCAGCATAGCCGTTATGAGACAGGAGGAATTGACAAATTGGGATGCCCTTAATGGGGGTGGCACAGGTAGGAGGGCAGATGCCCTGGCAGCACCCCCTTGCCTTGAAGGCTGCCCTAAGCCATATCTGTGTCATCCAAGACCTTGAGTGCCCCCTAACTCCTCTCCCTGTTTCTCTTTTCAGGGGCCAGCATCCTCAGTAGCCAAAGCTTAGAGACCTATGGCACCAGGATGTCTGTTATCAGTCTGTTTGGCATAACCTTGTGGTACCATTTCCAGATCCAAAGAGCCATCCACCAGGTAGGGCTGAACAGAGGTCCCCCAGGTTGGCTCTCTGTCTGCCGTCTCCTCCTTCATCTGTGAGGGCTGGGCTCTCAAGGCAAGGGGGCCCCAGGATCCAGATCTGTTCCATGTGCTACCACCTTCTACGTGATTTGTCTTCTGCCCATAGCCAAATGTCTACCCTGGCAAGTGCTGGGCATTTCAGGGCTCCCAGGGCTCCACCTCATTGCTGTCACCTTGGAGCATGTGCCCAAAGCCCTGTACCTAATCAGCAAACATCACCAGCACTCCCAAAGGCTTTGTCATCTTGGTGAGTACCTGGACCTTGCAGTTCTTTCTAAAACCGAGGAAAGCCCTTTCTTAACAGCAGCGTTTCGAGGTGAGGAATGGAAGGATCTGCCCATCGTGCAGACGGGACATCGAGTTTCTTCTCTTGACTCTTTGGGGCCAGCCCTTCTGCTCCTCCCCCTGTTCTTAGGAAGGAGCCAGGAAAAGACAATGACAGCAGCAAGAACAGCCAAGATTGTAATTTGTCTTAGAGTTGGGAAGGGAAGGGGATCACCTTTTCCTACACAGTCATCTACTGAGAAGAGAGATGGAACATCTACGTAAGGTGGAATTGGGAGAAAAGATGGAGCTAGAAGAGGTCAAATATGCAAGGGAGAGAGGGAGGTAGTTCCCAGGTGCCTGGCCAGCACACCAACTTCAAGAAGAGTTCCCTCAGGTAAGAAGAGCCAGAGGGAGCCCAAGCCACCTTCTCCATCACAACTGCCCATGGCAACCAAGGGCTTCTGCCGCTGCCATGTGTGCATTTCTTTCCTGCCTCCATTTTTGAGTGGAGACATCACTCTTTTGCTTTCTTTTCCCACAAAGGTGAGAATTTCCTGTCCTTAGCACTATCTCTCCCCCTTCTACCATAACCTGGGTTGCTGATGCCTTCACTCTCTGAGAACAGGAACTAGGGAGGGTCAACATGAGTCTCAGAGAAGGCCTGGAACACTGAGGCCTGAAGCTGGGCATGGACAACCCCTCTCAGCCATGTTTCTCTTTTAACTAGCCCCAGGGCCCATGGTTCTTAGAGCGAGCCGCATGGCCCAGCAACAGCGCAGGGAGCCTCTTGGGTGAAATGCCTGTGAGTGACGAGACAGATTTAGCTGACTCTTAGCTCCTCTCATACCTCATCATGGTGGTTTAATTTGGAAAGAGGCCCTCCTTGGCTCAGGGTACCTCTGGCTTTTTTGAATCCTGAACCCAAAGTTAAAAACAAAACAAAACAAAAGAAAAACAAACAATAACAACAACAAAAAAAAAACAAAACTCTTCATCTGTTTAAGGAATAAGAACAGGAACAGAGGGCTCTGGGTATCATTTCTTTTCACCCCAGAAGTCTCCAGGAAAGTCTCATTCAAATCCTGTCCTTCCCCTCTCCCTATCTTTTCCCCCCTTCTTCTTTTTCACTCTCTTATCTTTGCTTCTCATGCTTGGTAACCCCTATGACGCTGAGGAGAAAATCCAGAAGTGGGAAATGCCTCTCACCAGCTGCTCACCTGGACAAAGTCACCTATAACATCTCTGAATGCTCCTCAAGATACTTCTCTGAGGATGACTGTGCAGGTAGGCGTCACTTCCTCCCTCTGGAGCCCCATTCCTCAGGCAGTGCACCACTTACTTTGAAGGGTACCCTATAGCTGGGGGCGGGGGGGACTTTATCTCTCATATAAGATGGAGAACTCTGCAGTCTGGCTCCAGATGGGGGTTTTCAGGGTGGGAGGGCTCAAGCCTTAGCATGAAAATGGGGCATTCTTGAGGCTTTCTTCTTCTGGGTGGATCTTCATTTCTTCCCTTCCCTTCAGGGCAAGCACTTATGGACCAGCCTGGCCTTACATCCACCTTACAGAATGCAGTCTCCCATGTTGGTGTTTTCTTGTGGATGGGGATCGGCTTTTCATTTTGGTTCTGCCAGTGGGTGGGCACAGTGCCCAGGATAGTCCCTACAGTGCACCTAAAGGAGCTTCCTCATTCCTATGCAGGGGCACCATGGGCATGGGTGGAATAACTCTAGGACACTGTGTGAAGATGGGCTTGTTACAGAAGGATCTGTATGCACAGCTAGAGCCAGAATAGCAAGAAGGGGCTGCAGAGTTGACAGGCTGGGAGCAGGCTAGCTCTGGGACATGACAGACTTGCAGGGTGAAGTCTCTGAATCCCTCTGCTGGGACGTTTACAGGTTGGCTCTTTCACCTGTTCCACTGCTGCTTCAGAAATACCTGGTACCACCTGACCACAGCTGCCTCCCTGCAGGACCTCTTTGTCTAATCAGGTTAGTGAGGCCTCCCCCAGGCCTGTCATAATCAAATATCCACTGTTCCAACTGACTTCACAGTCCTTGAGACCAATTTCCTTTTAGGCTTTGCCTAATTAATAATAATAATAATAATACAGAAGAAAGTCATAAAAAAAAATCCCTGAGGCACCAGTGTGGAAAAGGGTGACTGAGTGACCTAAACAGAAAAATAAAGGGGCTGCAGTGGGAAGACATATATATGACGGGGAATGGGAGTAGAGCCACGAGGACAATTTGGCTGTCCTGGAGGGCCTGGTGACCTGATAGCAAGCCTCCCTGAAGGAGGACTTCCAAAGGGACACCACTGTCCACATCAAGGTGAGGTGAAAGCAGGAGCTGCCCACCTGTCCTCCTGATAACACCAGGTTACCAGGACCAGCCTCTCTAGGTTTGATCCAATAGCACCCATGGAGGTCAGGGAAGTCTTGAGGTGAAGCAGTACTCTGGGGTTGCCACAGCCTGAAAAGTTCTCTGGGTTTTGTTGAATGTCTGTCTCCTTTTCTGTGCTCCCTAGGAAGATCTGACCACCCTCTGGGCAGAAGAACACTTAGATTTTGATCACATACTAAAGAACATTCCTAGGGCCTGCCAAGTAATCCAGAAACTCAGATGTTTCTGTAAGCAGGGACTATGGAGGTGGGCATCTTGGAGGAGGTTGTTTTTGGCTGAATCAGCATTCTCAAAAGGTTGATGCTGCTCTCAGGAGCCTGGAACTAGGCTATGAGGTTCTCCTTAGATTCCTTACTTGTCTAGGAGCATCTTAGATTGACAGAGACTCTGCTCTCGCTGAGAGATGGCCACTTGCTGAGAGAGCTATCAGAGGACTCAGGGTCCCCTTGTTTGAAGGTTCTGTATAGAGTTTACTGACCTCAAAGCAACCTAGACCGCTCCTGACAGGCCCTTGCTGCCCGCTGGGCTCCTGAATGACAGCAGTGATGACCTGGAACCTTACTTCCCCTATCATCTATAGGAGGTTATCCAAAGCTGCCCCAAGGCTCTCAAAGAGTACCCTAACAGGTTGCTAACACTTCACTCTTGGAATCCAAAAGAAGCTCTCTCAGACATGACTACGTATGTCCATCATAGCAAGTAAGGTCTCATCACATTCAGGCAAGGTCTAACCGAACTGGTAGCTGGAGCAGGGAGGGGAGGAATAGAAGCTTGAGGGGATGAGTCCCCAGGTACCTAACCTGAAATTCAAGGTGCCAGAGGATAAAGGCAGGGCCCTTGAGCTGGGCTTACATTAAGGGGGCCTCAAAGTTTGAAGGTGAGTACCCCACCTGGGCAGGTATGCAGAACACCCAAGTGGCCCCCACTGGGTCTTATAGAAAAGACCATGCTGGAGATAGGGGCCCCAGGCTGGGGGCTTTGTGGTCAGGCCTGAAGGATCAAATGCCACTGTCCAGGTAATGAAATGACCATCCTAAAAGTGGGGCTGGGCCCCTTTCAGATTCCCAAGCTGCTTGGGAAATCCTTCTCCACCAAAGCCTCCACCTTCCCTGGTCTCCTTCAAGACTCTGCTCCCAGCTCACCCATGTTAGGAGGCCACCAAGGGCCCTACTGAACCCAGGGCCTCCTTCCTTTGCACTACACACATACTGGACGTGCTTAGTTACTGGCATTAGACTGGGAACTCCAGGAGCCAGAGACTAGGGTTTTGCCTTTCTTTGTATCCCAGGGGCTGAGCACTGCAGTGAACAAGCCCTTAATAAATGCTTTTTAGCTCACTATCTCACTGGATCCTGGAAACAATCTTGGGAGTGACAGCCCTACAGGTTAGCTACCTGAAGGGAGCAGGATAGGATGGTCAGAGGGGTGTGGGATCGCAGAGTACATTAGCCAGAAGTCAAATCTACTTATGTGAAGATAAAGCCACATCCCCAAGACAGGATGGTGTAGGATATGTGAGCTGCAGTTCACCTGACAGGCTGGAGGACTTTAGTGGACTGCAAATTCTATAGGAGCCAAGTGCAATATGGCAGCCCAGAAAAGGAGGGGGCCTTTGGGCTGAATCCAGAGGCAGAGACAAATACAGAGAGGTAGACACAGAGACAGAGACATAGAAACAGAGAGAGGAAGAGAGAAACAGAGAGAGAAAGAGGAGAGAGAGCATAGAAAGAGAGGAAGAGACAGAGAAAGACAAAGAGATGGAGACAAGAGAGAGAGAGGAAGGAAGACAGACAAAAACAGGAGAGAGAACAAAAAGAGACAGAGACACAGACACTGAGACAGAAAGACAGAGATGAGAGAGAGAGAGAGAGAGAGAGAGAGAGAGAGAGAGAGAGAGAGAGAGAGAGAGAGAGAGAGAAAGAGGGGAATGGACAGACAGATAGTGTCCATAATACAGGGGTAGCATTAGACAGTGGCAATCTCCTGGCCAGACCACATCTGACATGGAGAGCTCTGGGGGCTGCGTTTTTGGAAGGACACATGCCTTATGGAGCACCCTGAAAACCCATCCAACACTTAGTGGGATGTCTAGGAACTCACATGAGGGTCTATCCAAGGCTGGACCAGAGTGGCGATGTTTAGTACGGTTGAAGCAATGACGTGCATATTCAGAATCTTGTCTTTCTGTGTTGACGTTGCTTGTTTTAAACCTCAATGAACAGGTGCCTAGGAGCCAGCCCTGTGGACTCATGATCCATTTGATGATCCACTGTGAATTCTGACAGTTTCTCAAGCCTCTAGCCCTCAACAGAGCTTTCTGAGACCAGATGTTTGGGGCATACGATGCTCTTGCACCTTAGAGCCCAGTGCTGACACCAAGGGAACACAAAGTGACCAGATGAGGAATGTCTGAAGGGTGGGAGGTGAGAAAGGGAGTGAATGGGAGGTGGAGGTCACCAATCAAAATGCTAGCAAGGGAGAGAAGGCTAGAAAGAGACTAGGGCTGAAGAAGGACCTAGCGATGGAATGGATGACATCTTCTCATAGGCAGACTTCAGTTTCTCACCTATCCTGGGAAGGCCCATAGCAAGAGCAGGTCCTGCTCAGAGGTGGGACAATAACAGCTCCCAAGCAGAAGGTAGAGACAAGGGAAGTGGAGAAATTTTCAGATCGGTTTTTGTCTTTGTGGTTTCCAGCAGGTCATATTGCATTTACTTCATGAAAAAAGCTTTAGAATATAATGAATGTCATAAAAAATTAAGAGTGGCCCTAACAACTGGTATCAGAGTAAACCTTGGGATCACTGATCCTTTCCAAAGGACAAGAGCAACTTTCTGCCCTGGTACATTTGCTATAGCAAACCAATTTACTTTGGAAATGAGTTTTCCTCCTAGGATTAATGCCGGCATCATTATTGGAGGGAAGCTAAATTATCTCCCGTCTTCAGGAGATACTCAAAAGAAAGCAAACAGGCAACAGCAAAGTAGAGTCCTAAAATGAACACAGACTCCACTCCAGTGCATGCTGAGTTCCTTATCCATCTGCCACACACCTGAAAACCAGTCCCCTTGCTTCATGGTCATGCTGGACAAGATAAAACCATCTCCTGAGCACTCATTTTCTGCCCAGAGAACTGCTCAGGGAAGACTACCTACCTCTTCCTGCTGTTTGACCCAAGCACAGTAGGTCTTAGAGAGGGCAGAGATGGCACGCCTGCTATTGTACCGTGGCTTTCCACTGCAGAAGTCAGAAGGCAAAGGTTTCATAGCCTGCAAGGACACAGACTTCCTGGTGTGGGTAACATACATCCACCAACTAGCTTACCTGAAATTAAAAAATAGAAAAAAAAACTGCCACAGGCATCTTACATGGATGGCCAGTAGCTGGCCTTCTGTTACTGGAACCCTGAAGGTTGCTAGATACCATCTGCTGGAATATTCCAAGGTCATGAGGCTCTCCCAAGCCAGGCAGTCAAGCCAAAGCCTTGGAGGATGACAGCATCTGTCACTGAACACTGGGGTAAATACAAGATTTCTTCATTCCTTCCTGAGATTGTCCAGAATGAGCCCCACAACCCAGCCAGGCTGCCAGGAGCCCGAAGAGCTTACAGCAGAGCCTCTGGTTGGCCCTGACTGAGCTGCCAGCAACAAAAGACTAAGGACCTCCCAGAGTTCTCACTCCCTGTAAGATCAGAGCTGCCTCAGAGCCCTAGACCTGGGCACTGCATAGCCAGGGAGGACCATTCTCTGGGCAGCCTAGCCTGGCCTGACCCCCTAGGAGCCACAGCATCTGGCTTTAGAAGGGCTGGGACCATGGGAAGAAAGAAGCACAGAAACACTATGGGTGAAGCCAGGACTTGTTCCCTCTTATTTCAAACAGCATTTTGAAAATGCTGTTCATATATATGTTCTTTGATGCTGGGATACCACTTAGATCCCAAAGAGATCAAATACAAAGTGAAGAATTTTAATTCTAATAAACAGCAGTACTTGCCTATATGACAAGTTAGTTTTCTATGCATAACTGATTGTTATTTCCCTCTTTGAGCAAAATTCGATGAGAGTAAAGTTCAAACAATGCTCATCTCCCTCCCTTCTTTCCCTCTAATGTAATATGTCTTTGTGTCTCTCTATCTCCTCTTCATGTGATGTAATTTACCCTTTTCTGCCTCATCCTTTCCTCTTCTCCCATTACAATTACTTTTCACCACTTCATCAGGTTTTTTATCATCACATCAAAGTCAACTTAAACCCATCCCCTCCGTCAATGTATATCCCCCTCTAAATACCGTAATACAGCTACAGTTCTCAAGAGTTACAAGTGTCATCTTCCTTTGTAGGGATGTAAACAGTTTGCCCTTATTAATAACATACTGTTGGGGTTTTTTTTCTGTCCTGTTTACCTTCTTATGTCTCTCTTGAGTCTTGTATTTGAAGATCAAATTTTCCATTGAGCTCTGGTCTTTTCATCACAAAGTCTGAAAGTCCCCTGTTTCATTGAATGAATGTTTCCTCCCCTGAATATTATGCTCAGTGTTGCTGGGTAGTGGACACTTGGTTGTAATCCAAGCTCTTTTGCCTTACAGAATATAATATTTCAAGCCCTTCGATCTTTTAATGTAAAAGCTGCGAGGTCCTGTGTAATCCTGACTGTGGTTCCATGATATTTGAATTGTTTCTTTCTGGCTGCTTACAAGATTTTCTCCTTGGCCTGATAATTCTGGAATTTGGCTACAATATTCTTTGGCATTTTCAATTTGGGATCTCTTTCAGGAGGTGATAGGTGGATTCTTTTAATGACTCTTTTACCCTTTTTCTAGGGCCTCAGGGAAGTTTTCCTTGATGATCTCCTGAAAGATGATGTCCAGGCTCTTTTTTTCATCATGGCTTTCAGGTAGACTAATAATTCTTAAATTATCTCTATTTTCCAGGTCAGTTGTTTTTCCAATGAGGTATTTTGCATTTTCTTCTATTTTTTCATTCTTTGATTGTGTTTGACTGATTCTTGATGTCTTATAGAGTCATTAGCTTCCAGTTGCCCAATTCTAATTTTAATAAGTTGTTTTCATCACTTAGCTTTTGTACCTCCTTTTCTCTTTGGCCTATTTTACTTTTTATAGAGTTGTTTTCTTCAGTGTACTTTTTTTTTCCATTTTGTCAACTGTAGTTTGAAAGGAATTGTTCAATTTTTTTTTCTTCTACCTCCTTATTTGACTTATAAAATCTTTCTTGAGCTCTTCCAAGAAGGCTTTTTGGGCTGGAGACCAGTTCATATTCCCCTCTGAGTTTCACAAGGGTATATTGACAGTGTTGTCCTTTCCTGAATTTGTGTTTTGATCTCCCCTGTCACTGAGATATTTCTCTATGGTCATTGTTTTTCTATGTTGCTTTCTGCTCATGTTGTTTGACTTTTTACTGGCTTTTAAAGTTGATCTCTGCTTGTGGGGCATAGGGGAAACTGTTCCAGGCTTCTTGTGCTAGGGACTAGGGGCCTGGTTACTGGTTTGCTGAGGTGTGGCTTGCCACTAGCTTTCTGAGATGCTGTCCTTCCTGTACTAGTCCCCTTAGGTCACAGCAAGAGGGATCTTTCCCATTAATCCCCCTAGCCTTCAGGAGCTAAAAGACTGCTATAGCTAGTCTTTCTGTTTTCTAGCCTCTCTACTATTTCAGGGTTTTTCCTGGGGCAATATTCTCTGGTTTTTCAAAGTCAATAAGGGAAGGTGAGAGCAACTTACTCTTTACTCTGCCATTTTGGCTTTCAGAAGTTGAAATAGGTGACTTTCAAACATTCAATCTGTGGGCTCTACAAGCAGCTGTCACTGCCATTGCTGCTACTGCTGCCCCGACTGCCACCGCTACTGTTGTGGATTCCGTCACTCCCAGGGCCTGCTACTGGTTTGCTGAGCCAGAGCTGTATTGGCACACCCTGCAGCCTTGGACCGGACTTTGCTTCTCTCTCCCCCGGTTCCTTCTGATAGACCCCTCCCACTGACCTTTTAAGTTGTCTCTGGAGTCTGTGGGTTGAGAAGACTGCAAAGTACCACTGCTGCTGGTGATTCAGTCCTCAAAGCCTACTCTGGCTTTGTTTAGGCCAGATCTGTGCTGTGCCCTGAGTGCTGGACACTCCTCTCTCAAGCCAGTGCAACAGACCTGTGCTGTCGACCTTCCAGGTTGCCTTGGGCTGGAAATCTGCCTCAATTGGTCTCACTATGGTTTCTGCCATTCTAGACTTTATTCAGAGTCACTTTTTAGAGGTATTTGAAGAGATTCAGGGGAGAGCTCAAGTGAGTCCCTGCTTTCACTCAGCCCTCTTGGCTTTGCCTAGATGCAATATTTTTTATAAGGAACAGCAGATAGGCCAATTTGCTTGGAACTTAAGAGTGTGTGAAAGGAAGTGATATACAGTAAGCCAACAAAGGTATGCTGAGGCCAGATTACAAGGGAGCTTCAATGCTAAACAGCACCTCAGTCTTTTTCCAGAATACTTGAAGCTTTTTGATTATGGTAGAACCTGGCAGATAGTGTGCACCATGGGTATAAGCTTTCAAGATTCCAGAGTCGGCTCCATGGTACAGTGAGGCCTCAGACAACTACTTCTACTAACAGGCTGGAAAAATTAGCCACTCTCATGAAGACATCCAGAAAATGACCCTTTGTAGGCCCTAGTGTTTACAAAGCCACCAGTAGCTTACTTGTACCTTCTCTCTCAGAAAGGCTTCCTGACTTGCCACAATGTTAGACTGATCTGGATCCTGCTTCTGCCTGTGGTATTGAAGACCTCTCTGCCTTTTCTGTGATCATCATGGCACTTAACCAGTGCCTCAGTCTTGTAGCATTCTCTGACCCCAAAACATATTCATACCCATTGCTACTTCAACAGAAGGGCCAAGTTCCCTGCCCTGGAGCTGATTTTATAACTGAAAATGTTTAGCAAAAGGATATTCAGATCTTCCATTTAGTAAGAAACTCTTTCTGTGGTGTGATCAGATTCAACAAATTCAACTGCCATTTGGGACAGTTCCAACAGACAAGTTTTCATAGCACAGTATAAGAAAAATTTCCACATACTGCTTGTGGCAAACTTCAATAAGATCAGAGCTCTGCATGTTGAAGACAAAGGATTATGAACAGTATCATGTAAGCTTTAATTTTTTTAAAAAAGTGGAGCGATCTCCACATCTTCTTTATATGCATATTTTTGAAGTAAGGCCTAGTGAGACTCATCTGAAAAAACCTGGCTGCTTAGCTACCCCAGAGGATAGTTCAATACAGGGCCATGCACATGGGTCCCTTCTTTCCTAGAAACTAAAACATTGGAGCATCAAATGCCTTTGAAGATGTAGGACAGTCCAGAGGAATAGTTATGATTGGGATATACCAAAATGGGGAATGAAGAATATTAATCTTCCAGGTTTAAAAATATTGGGGGGGAAAGTAAGAGTACACAGAAGAACTATCCAATAAAGATCTTGACGTCTCTGATAACTACTGTGGTGTGGTTACTGATCTAGAGCCAGACATCCTGGAAAATAAAGTCGAGCAGGCCTTAGGAAGCATTGCTAATAAAAAGGCTAATGGAAGTGACAGAATTTCAGCTGATCTACTTCAGATCCTAAAAGTTGATGCTGTTAAAGTGCTGTACTCACTATTCAGAAAAAAATTGGAACTCAACAGTGGCTACTGGATTGGAAAAGATCAATTTACATCCCAATCCTAAAGAACGGCAATGCCAAAAATTGTTCCAATTACTGAACAATTGAGCTCATTTCACATACCAGCAAGGTTATGCCTACAAGAGGCTTCAGAAATACATGAACCAAGAATTATCAGAAGAGCAGACTGGTTTTTGCAGAGGAGAGGAAATAGAGATCAAATTGCCAACATTCGCTGGATTATGCAGAAAACAAGAGAGTTCCAGAAAATCATCTGCTTCTGCTTCATTGACCTACACTAAAGCCTTTGACTGTGTGGCTCACAACAAATGTGTCAAGGCCTTAAAGAGATGGAGCATCAGATCATCTTACTTGTCTCTGAAGGACCTTTGTCAGTCACTTTCAGATGGCCTTGGTTGGGAAGGGTAGAGACCAACTGGATTAGAATTGGCTGGAGGGACTGGACCTAAGGGCAGACCAGCTGCACCTATGTCAGACCCAGCACAAAGCTGGGCATAGGGCGTGTGGGACACAGCAGGGTTCTAGGGACTGGAGCCTTGCCATGTACTATTTCTACCACTCTGGCTCAGCCTGGCCCCAAGGCTTCTCAGATGCACTGCAGACCCCCAGGAGTCATGGGAGGGGGTGCCTTCCCTGACGCCTGGGCTGAGACCCTGGTTGAGGAGCCCTATGCATCGTCTTCTGCTGCTTTCCAAGAAAGCCCAGGTAAGCTGGGCTTGGCTGGACTGGGCTGGGCATTGCTGGGCCTGCTGGGGCCTCGAAGGCTCTAGGAAGGAGACTCGATTGGAGGTCATCTGTCAGGGCAGCTGTGGCCTGCAAAGGATGGCCCTGTTTCTAGGCTGGTTGAAAGATGGTGGTCCCCCAGAGGCAGCAAGGCAGCAAAGGGGGCGCAATAGCAGAAGTCACTTTAAGATAGGCCCTAACTAGAACCCTGGAGGTGAGGATACTGAGGCTAAAAGATGAGGTCATACAGCTAGCAAGGGCCCAAGCCGGTGTTCTAACTCAGCCCTGTGGGATTATAAGCTCTGCAAGCTTTGCCTTACAGGCCAAACAGTCTTCTCTTAGGGCTGTCGACTCCCAAACTCAGGTTCTAACCCTAATGAACAGAAAATTAAGTCAACAGGCATCTAGTACGTGCTGTGATGTCCAAGGCACTGTCTAAGGTCCACACCAGGAGAAGCCTACAAAGTCTTGTCCCTTAAAGGGCCAACCATGCAAACAATCTGGAACCCCAATCCTCAACTCTCCTAACCAGCCAAGACTGAGAGGAAGAGAACAAACTCAGATGTGAACATCTGACTCACCAGAAAGAACCCCAACCATCTTGAGCCCAGCCCTTTGCAGCCATCTGACTTCAGGAAAAAAGGAAGGAAGGAAGCTTTTATCTGTCTTCTGAAAGGGAAACTATTCAACTTTAATCTTTATCAAGAGTACTCTCCCAATTCATCTTCTCTTACCACTACTATGAAGTTGTTATGAGAACTGGAAAACTGGCACCGGTCTCTTTTCTTCTTTCTTTACAAGTTAGAGTAGGAAGCAGGATTTCTCTTAGCTTTGTTACTAAAATCTGAAGTATGGACTTAGAAACTCAAATGAAATCAGTTTCTGTCTGGATTAAGAAATATTTCAGTTGCAACAGGAATTTTTGTACTGTGTTTAATCATTTCTAGGCACTTTCTGTTTTGTTTTGCTCACTAAAAGTTGATGTTCATTTTGTGTTTAGACTGTAGCTTAATAAAGTATTAATATTTGAAACTAATTCTTTCCAAGTATATGACATGAAATTAATTGTATTTTTAAAGAAAAATGTTATATTTTATAAAAATGGAAACAGAAAGGATAAGATTTACTTGGACTAGGAGAAAACTATATTCAAAACCGGAGACATGACTACTATGCTAACAAAGTTCACATCTCTTTATGTATAATTAATTGTGATAAGTACTTGATTCTGTTAATATTAGCATAATTTTATTAGACTAATAGATTTTCTGATGAATGGCTAAAGTCAAATAAACTGATGTCTAAATTTATTAGCAATTTCTTTGGATGTCTGCAATTTTTTTAAAAAAAAGGTGTTGAGTTCTGTGTGTTATCTTCATTGTTCTAAATTGTATTTTAATGTTATTTCAGATGCAACAAGAGTTGGAATAAAGCATAGATAGGGAAGTTAATGAAGGTATGTCCAAATTGTTCATAAATAAAATGCTGTAATTTGATGTTATACCTGATTTTTAAATATGCTGAAAAACTCCTGCAAAGATGCTGTTTCAGTATCACCTTCCTCCTCTTCATCACTTTGAAGGAACCTTGGATTCTCCTATGGCAGTGAAGTACATGAGCTAGCAGGTTCTTTCTAATAAGCTAGAAAGATAGCATAAGTCCATTAGATATAAGGGCTGATACCATAAGTAAACTGGGAGAACAAGGAATAGTTTACCTATCAGATCTATGGAGAACAGAAGAATTCATGACCAAACAGGAGATAGAGAACATTGTGAAAAGCAAAATGGATAATTTTGATTACATTAAATTGAAAAGTTTTTGCACAAAGCCAATGCAACTAAGATTAGAAGGAAGGTAGAAAATTGGGAAAGAATTTTTACAACCAGTCTCTCTGATAAAGGCCTCATTTCTAAAATATATAGAGAATTAAGACAAATTTATAAGAACACAAGCCATTCCCCAATTGATAAATGGTCAAAGGATATGAACAGACAGTTCTCAGATGAAGAAATTAAAGCCATCTATAGTCATATGAAAAAATGCTCTAAATCGTTATTGATTACAGAAATGCAAATCAAAACAACTCTGAGGTACCATATCACACCTACCAGATTGGCCAACATGATAAAACAGGAAAATGATAAATGTTGCAGAAGATGTGGGAAAATTGGAACGCTAATACATTGTTGGTGGAGTTGTGAAATGATCCCCATTTTGGAGAACAATTTGGAACTATGCCCAAACAGCTACAAAAATGTGCATACCCTTTGATCCAGCAACAGCACTTCTAGGGCTATATCCCAAAGAGATCAAACAAATGGGAAAAGGACCCACATGTGCAAAATTATACATAGCAGCTCTTTTTGTGGTGGCAAAGAATTGGAAATGGAGAGGATGCCCATCCATTGGGGAATGGCTGAGCAAGTTGTGGTATATGAATGTAATGGAATACTATTGTGCTATAAGAAATGATGAACAGGCTGACTTCAGAAAAACCTGGGAAGACTTATATGGTCTGATGCTGAGTGAAGTGAGCAGAACCAAGAGGACTTTTTACACAATAGCAGCCACATTATGCAATGACTAAGAATGTTAAACTGAACCCTTCTCAGCATTACGAGGATCTAAGACATCTCCAGAGGCCTCAGGATGGAAACTGCTGTCCACATTCAAAGAAAGAACTATGGAAGTCGAATTGCTCTCACTTATTTTTACCTTCTGTTGAGTTTTGTTTCATCTTTCTGATGGTTCCTCCTATTGGTTTTAATTTTTACTTACAACTTCACTGACATGAAAATATGTTTAATGGGTATGTAAATGTAAAGCCTATGTCAGATTGTGCGCTGTCTTGGGGAGGGTGGAGGGGAGAAAAAGGGAGAAAAAATTTTCAACTCAAAAGCATATGGAAAAAAAAATTATTTTAAAATTAAAAAAAAAAAAAGATAGCATAAGTCCAGAGACAGACTATGTCTGTTTCCAGAAGACAAGCCTGACCACTTACAGAGAGGTTTACATCCAGAAGGCTGGTCAGTAGGTAATGAAGTCTTTGGCCACAGCATCCTGTGAAACAGCAGGATAAGTGGTACTCAGTGCTGTGTAGTTCCTTCTCATATTTAGATAGGAAGCTAGTCAACCACTTTGGGGGAATGCAATCAAGAAGATTGCTGTTGAAGAATTGTTTGGGCCAGAGAGCCATTGAAGTCAGGTCCAAGTCTGAGATTCTATTATTCTGTTTAATTCTATGATTGCATAGTAATTTCAGGAGAGTGATGGGAAAGGCAGCAAAAGATACTAAGAATCCCATAATTCAAAATACCAGTTTAACTGTTAGAATCTTAATTGACAGTCTTTGTCCAGTGATCCAACAGTACTGAAAGAACAAAATAATATCCATATTGATACCCTTGCTATGAATTTAACTGAAAAATAGAAAGAAGTTGCAGCTAAATGGAAATGATGTTCATATTTTCCTCAAATAAGCAAATAAAATAATGGCATGGTTGGTTTCATTGTGAGCCCAAAGGCAATACTAAATATAATGAAATAGGAAATGGAGCTCAACATGAACATAAGCAGACCACCATGAACATAATTATAATTTCACCTTATATCCCAACGTCTACTACAGAGGATGAAAGAGAAACATATAAACAATCTGATGAGTTGCTCCAAAATCAAATACATCTTAAGTGTAATAATAGTGACTGACATTATTATAGCATTTTAAACTTTGCAAAGTATTTTGCATATGTTATCTGATTTAAGTTTCAAAACAACTCTCCTGTATGGTAGGTGTCTTCCAGGAAAACATGATTTCAAGTCCTCTCTGTGATACATAGGGCCTATGAGACCATGGGGAAATCACTTCACTTTACAGTGCTCAGGAAACTCTAAGTCTAAGTTGGACCAGTGACCACTTTCATGCTTCTCACACCCAGAATTCCTTAACATGATGAATTATTTGGCCATACAAACACACACACACACACACACACAAACACACACACACACACACATATACATATATGTATATAAATAATATAAATTGTATTTTTCTCCTTCCTTTTTCTGCTAACTACTGATAAGCTTGTATCTAGATTTTGAAGGACTTCTCCAATAGGATCTACAAACAAATCCTCAAGAATGTCAAAGTTAAATAAAGATACAGAAAAATTACATGCTTTAAAGGATGAAATAATGTTCATTTATGAAATGAACTATGTTTATATGTTAATGGTTTTCCATTACATATATAAATGTGAAAAAATCTAATGTATTAGAGAACATGTAAGTTTTAATATGTACTACATGTGTATAAACATATGTATATGTAAATATATTTGTATAGTTCTTTATTAAAATCTTTAATTCTTTATATTTGTAACACTGTCCCCCAAACTGTTAGTTGTTTCAGATACTCTAGAAACCACTAAATTTACTGTAATGCTTTATCTATCTTTGAAGGTTGTACTATGTTTTCTGCTTAATAAGATATTAAATAAGATAGGCAGATTTATTAATTATTCATATCTAACTGATAAACAAATAGGGAATTTTTTTTAATTTTAAGATGAGGACATGCTTACTGTGAGATTTTTTCTTCTTTAATTTTGTCTTTGCTGGAGAAGACTATGCTAACACTTAGAAGTGCCTGCTGCTGATTGCTAACATCTTGGTGTGCCAGTAAAGGCTAGGGAGGAAGGATAATGCAGCTAAATTGGATTAAAGGCAGGGTTTCAAGAAACTGGTACATGATGCAAAGGTATGCGAAACTGGCTCACTTTGGCATCCAAGAGGGATAGTCAAAGGAACAGGTTCTCCCCCTACAGAGTATTTGCTGTATTTATCCTTTTGCTATTCGCACTCATCAATAGTGCTATAAATACAGGCTGATCCTTCCACTAAGGAAGAAGATAAAGAGGGAGAGAGGCAGTACCTCTACCTACATTTTGGCTTATTAGAGAAGGTTTCACAGACAGCACAGAAGATAATCCAAAATGGAATACAAAAAGAAAAAAAAACATCCTGAGGAGGGAGAGGAAAGTTGATAGTACAGTCACAGAAACTGGTGATAGAAAATCCTGGCGGGGCAGCTAGGTGGCGCAGTGGATAGAGCACCTGCCCTGGAGTCAGGAGGACCTGAGTTCAAATCTGGACTCAGAAACTTGGTACTTACTAGCAGTGGGACCCTGAGCAAGTCACTTAACCACATGCCTAGTCAAAAAGGGAAAAAAAAGGGAAGAAAGAAAGAAAGAAAAGAGATAGAGAGAGAAGAAAGAAAGAAGAAAGAAAGAAGAAGAAGAGAAGAAGGAAGAAGGAAGAGGAAGGAAGGAAGAAGAAGGAAGGAAGGAAGGAAGGAAGAAGAAAGAAGAAGAAGAAAAGAAAGAAAGAAGAAGAAAGAAAGAAGAAAGAAAGAGAGAGAGAGAAAGAAAGAAAAGCAGGGAGGAAGGAAGGAAGGAAGGAAGGAAGGAAGGAAGGAAGGAAGGAAGGAAAAGTACAACAACAACAACAACATAACTGATTGATTGTGTAGAAGAAAGTGCTGGGTTCATGGTTTGTTTGCTTTTTTCTCCCTGATCTGGAAATTAACCAAAAATGAATGAATTTTCTTTTATTCAGCTCAAAGTCACACTAGGAGAAATTGTTCTGGTCAACATACAGCAGTTATGAAATCTTCCTCTCTAATTCTTTCCCTTCTCTTTCTCCCTCCTTTCCCCCACTTCTAGCCCCAGATATTTTCCCCATTGTCTTTTCTCTGATGCACTTGAGTAACGCGACACATAGAACAGCAATGCAATGGTTAATTATATTTATCTTAGAAAATCAGCCCTATATTGGGGCAGCTAGGTGGTACAGTGGTTACAGCACCAGCTCTGGAGTCAGAAGGACCTGAGTTCAAACCATGCCTCAGACACATATTTACTAGCTATGTGACTCTAGGAAAATCACTTAACCCCACCTGCCTCACCAAACAAAACAAAACAGCCTTATTAAAAAAAAGGGAAACAGAAAGCAAATTCTTAAGAAAAAAGGAAGAGAATAATTTTATTACCTTAAAAAGAGAGTAGAAATACATTTATCAACTCGGCATAACTGACTCCATTTTGTTTTGACTTCATTTTATGATAAAATTGTGTTAAGTTGTTTTCCTATCAGTTATCAATCACATAAACAATTTGTGGTATGTTCATCATGTGTGTGCCTGTAGACGATTGATAAGTATCTTCTGATAGGACAGACTACCAATTATAAAATATTATAAAGAACTTTTTCAGTAGCTTATGTAATGAACTACCAATCAAATTTGGTGGTAAATTAGGACCATCCCTAGCTAGAATTAAAAGAAAGCATGGGAAAACTTGCTCCTTGGCTGTAACTAAAATAGACTCCCAGGTTCTCTGCTGGTTAAATGAACATGAACAGCTCATGTTTGCTTGAAGGCAGGCCTAACTGACAATCTTGCCAGACGATCACCCTGGAGGGAGACCAGCATCTCTATGAAAAACACTTACTGGAACCTCTAAGAAAAAGGTTAGTGGTCTACTCTTAGAGGGGGGACTATGAGTTTGTGCAATAGTATCATCATAGTATCATCGATTTAGAGTTGGGTGATATCTTAGAGGTTATCAAGTCCAGGCTTATCATTTCATAGATGAGGAAAATGAATATTAGAGAGGTAAAGGCCATGAATCTAGTATGTATTAGGGGTGGGATTTCAGCACAATATCCACTAGAATATTCTGCCTCTCATTAGCCATAGCAACACAGAGACCTGTTACTCAGTCATAGAGGGTCATCATAATTATCAGTGCAAATATCTCAGTTTACTGAAGCACTGATCTACACTCAAGTTCATATACCCTTAACGAATTACAAAATGCTTTCTTCCAACCTAGACTCAAAGAAAATAGTTCAGCTAGAGCTTTACAGCTCATTATGGACGTTGTACTTTCTCTAACACAAGATGTGTGGTTGATGGGTATTCCCTGGCAGGACTTCTGCTTTACAAGCCAATTAGAATTCCATCATCCAGAGCTGCAATAGTAACTGTACTCGTATTCAGACAATCTTGTCTCTAGAGATTTCCTAGGGAGTTATTTGTCATTACTACTGTGGTTCAATGACAGTCACTGTCTGCCCTTAGCCCTGCACAGAGAATAAAATTATGCTCTCTCATAGTCAGTTCCCTAGTGGCAACCTGGCTCCTTTTTTGTGCTTGCAGAGTGGCTCCATTCAAAATGGCTTAACTTTTAAATTGACAGTTGAGACCTCTATTGCTTTAAGAATCATTAAGATGCATGGACTCAAAGGTATTGCTTGTATTTTCATTACTTATCTCTAGGCACTCAGGGTAGACATTTCCAGATAAATTATTCCAGGCATGGTAGTATATTAGTACACAGCATCTGAAAGTGTTGACGTAGCCATCATCCCCAAACACAACCATCCTGGATTGCAGAGCATTTCTGTCTGGCATGCTGGTGGCCCTTGCTGTACTGTCCTCCAAAAGTAAGAAATACCATCAAGGCTTGATTCATTCAGTCTTCCAATCCCATACTATATCCTTGATAATGACACCTGTCAAAGCAGAAAGCTGGGAAATAATTTTTACAGCCAATGTATCTAATAAAGGCCTCATTTCTAACATATATAGAGAACTGAGTCAAAGTTATAAGGATACAAGTCATTCCGCAATTGAGAAATGCTCAGAGCATACGTACAAGGACTTTTCAGATAAAGAAATTAAAGCCATCCATAGTCATATGGAAAAAAAATGCTCTAAATCACTATTGATCAGAGAAATGCATATTAAAACAACTCTGAGGTACTACCTCACACCTACCAGAGTAGCTAACATGACAAAACAGGAAAATTATAAATGTTGAAGAAGATGTGAGAAAGTTGGAACAGGAATATGTTGCTCGTGAAGGTGTGAATTGATCCAACCATTCTGGAGAGCAATTTGGAACTATGCCCAAATAGCTATAAAACTGTGCATACCCTTTCATCCAGAAACATCATTCTAGGTCTGTATAAGTCATAACATAGGGAAAAGGACTCACAGGTACAAAAATATTTATAGCAGCACCTTTTGTGGTGGCAAAGAATTATCAATTGTGGGCATGCCCATCAATTGGGGAATGGCAGAACAAATTGTGGTATATGAATGTAATGGAACACCACTGTGCTATAATGAATGACGAACAGAGGGATTTCAGAAAAACCTGGAAAGACTGACATGAACTGAAGCTAAGTGAAGTGAGCAGAACCAGGAGAACATTAGCAACTGCAATATTGTGCAATGATTAACTATGATGGACTTAGCTCTTCTCAACAATACAATGATCCAAGACAATTCCAAAGATTGATGATGGAAAATGCTAACCACATCCAGAGAAAGAACTTTGAAATTTGAGTGCAGATCGAAGCATACTATTTTCTCTTTTTTTGTTCTTTTTATTTTCTTGTGGTTTTGTCCTTTCTGTTCAGATTCTTCTTTCACAACATGACTAATGTGGAAATAAATTTAACATGATTGTACATGTATAACCTATATCAGATTGCTTGTTGTCTTGGCAAAGGTTAAGGGGACAGAGAGAACTATTAAAATTGGAACTCAAAATTTTACAAAGATGAATGTTGAAAACTATATTTACATGTAATTAGAGAAAAACAATAAAATACTCAATTTAAAAAGAAAAAGGAGAAGAAAGCACACAGGAATTATAACTAAATAAAGTTCTGCATTAGATTTTTCTTCAATGTTTCTTAGCTAGGGAAATGTAGATTGTGTTATGTGTTCACAGCTAAATTTACTGTTATTTGTTGTATTTGTAGAACCCATTTGTACCATGTTTGGGGCTGACAGATTTGGTAATCAAAGAAAATTGTCTGGAAGAAAAAAGGAAATGATACTCATCTCCACTTAGCTAAATTTTCTTTCTCCTTACCAAGTCAGTTTAAATCTCACCAACTCCATGAAGCCTCATCTCAAGCCCACTAATCTCTCCCACCACTTGTTCATTGGCAAGGTCATCTACTACATCCAGAGCCACCTCTAGTCATCTCGACTTTTATGACTCTGGAAGACTGAGGCTGACAACTTTGTGAAACTCAGCCTCACTTAAACCCAATTCATTGTGTGTCATCACCCTGTGTTGTCACTGACCCTCTTTGAAAATGAAGGATGAAAAATTGCTGTCTGTACTCATAATTTGACACTGATTCTCCTATTGCCATGTATGGTTAATTCAGAGGTATAGGTGTGGAAATAAAATCGTCCTGTTCTGAGCTGGGGGGGGGGGAGGTGTGACAACACCAGCTGGGCCTAATGCAAACAAGGAAATTGTAGGGCACACCTGGGATAGTTGGAAGTAACACTACCTACAGGTAGATTTGTCTGGGGTCCAGCTGTGATAACTTTTGGACTAATGAGTGTAAAAGTACTCTTTGAGACTGTGTCAGGGACCTTCAGAGATCCCAGGGAACTCCTTTATTGACTGCTTTTCCAACCTTCTTCCCCTTGGTTTTTACTTCTTTTTATCATCTGGATTTCTTTTAAACTGCGAGGAGAATTGCTTCTCTACCTGAAAGGGGTGGACTATTTTAGTGAAAAGACTTTTTAAACCCTGTGGCTTGGAGCAATACATTGTACCACATGTAGGATGGTGATCCTGACATCACATGACAGGAGCAAAGAATAACCAAGGAACAATTCTTTGTTCTCCTGCAGTCCATGCTATGTCGAGAGATTCATGTTTGATGCCCCTCCTGTGGAGGACATGGATAAAATTTGAAAGGGAGACCAGAGATAGGTTACTACCTGCATCATAAGGGGAGTACTCAATCAATCAATAAGCTCTTATTAAAGATCTATGAAGTTCCAGGCACTAGAATCACATCCATCAAATCACAGATCCATCTGTAACCTTTGGCTCAGGAAGACCCCAAGGACTCTAGCCTCATATGATACAGGTATAATATAAGGGACTTGATTCCAAAGGATCAGTTTCTCTCTTTGGCTGTTTACCCTGCACTAAAAAAAAAATCCAAGAACTTTTTTTTCAAAATAAAAGTTTAGATACAGGTTGTAAATGTTTAGGTTTTTCCAAATGTGAATAACAGAGACCCCAATTCCCACACATATTTTCAGTGTATATGAATAATGAATAGGGGAACAGCCTGTAGAAGATGTGAAAGATATTGCATAAGCATTTACAAGAGCCCATGAACAAGTATGGAAATAGAAGGCACTCAAATGACCTATGAACTCCCCCAGAACTTGAGGATTCTCTCAGGGCAACATTTCATTATTCTGATGAATCCCTGTTTCCTAGAGCTCTACACAGTCTCCCCAAGTCCTCCTTCCTTGTCAGACCTGTGCACAGGTCTTTGGAAGTTTGAAATTTCAAACTTAAGAGCTCTTGCTCCAAATGAAACAACTACCAAAACGGGTGCTGCCTGGGAAATCTCCCTTCTCTGGCAAGAATGTTAGGTCAGTTGTCCAGTGAATTCAAAATCTCCCCTCCTCCAGATAGTACTCTGGGGCTCAGGAACAGCTTGAGCTCCCCTCTCAGGTTTTAGGCAAGCAAACATCCATCCCTGCTGTGAGGTTCTGTTGAAGTTGCCATTTAAGGGGAAGGAAAGAGGGAGATATTCAGAACACATCAGTCCTTAGACTTTTTGTTCTCCAGACCTGTTGACATGCTTAAAAACAGATCTCTCTAAAAACTTGTTAATGTGGGTTGGGAGCTAATTATATCTAACAGTTGTGATCTCTTGACCTGAAAGGCTCTCAGGGACACCCAGGGGTTCCTGGACCATCCTTTGTTAACACATGACCTTATATATAGATCACAAAAGAAATGACCCTGTCTCAGTTATAATATACTATAATAAAATGTAATATCAAAAATATTCCCGATTGAGTACTCCTACGTGTTGCACCCTAGGCAACTATCTTCCTGTCTATCCCTACTCCTAGCTCTCATTTCAATTTAAACATCATTTAGTCCAAGGAATTTCCATAGCAGATTCAGCCAAAGTCCTATTAGCATGTAAACTTAATTGACACATCCA
>NW_027556101.1:0-21149 GCF_003287225.1 Phascolarctos cinereus | reverse complement strand
ATGAAATTTTACTTCAAAGATTTTGGTTTTGCATAGCCAGTGCTTGATAACTTGAATCCACAACACCAGATGTAATTCTTTTCAATTACTGTTAGTCTCCTTTGTGGGCTCCATCATTAATATCATGCCAGTTAACCACTGGTGTCCCCAAAGTTTGATTTTAAGCCCTTTTCTCTTTTCCCTCCCTATTTTTCCTTTTGGTAATCACTTTTTACCATCATCTCTATGCTGATGACTTCCAGATTTTCAAACTGAATGTCCTATAGAAACCTTACAGTAAACATATACAAAACTGAACTCACTGTCTTTCCCCTTAAACCTTTTGTTCTTTCACACTTCTCTAATACTGTTTAAGATGCCACCATCTTCCAATCTCCCAGCTTTGGGATTTCAGTATTATCCTCAATCTTCCTTACTGTACAGATGCAAATCTTGTCAAAGACTGTCACTTCTATCTTTACAAACATCTCCCACATTTAACTTTCTTTCTGTTCACACAACTACCACCTTAATTTAGGCCCTCACAGCCTCTTTTCTGAATGACTACAATGGCCTAATTGGTCTCTCTGACTCCATAGATTACATCCTATTCCATTCTTCCATTTACTGCTGCGAAAGTGACTTTCCAGTATTTTCTTTTTCAACCTATCTGGTAATTAACTTTTGCATATAAAAACACATAAGGCTAACCAAGTCCTTTAAGCATCAACAATCCACTTTGCTGACTCATTCAGATATTGGGAGAATCTGCTTGCAGAAATATAAGCTGATGTATAATGATGAGGCCTCAGAGAGCCATTTTTTACGCATTTGCAGGCATTCAGTGACTTTCCTATGAGCTGACTGCATGATGATGGAGAGTCTTTTAGTTGGCTACTAAGTCAGAACTAATTGTATATACAAAATTCTCTAACAGAGGAAGTTGAGCTATCTCTCCATGGAGGCTTCTGAATGAGGAAGAACTTCTATAAACTTCTGGGTGATAAAAAGCATGAACAATTTGGTGGCTGTATTCTTCAAGCAATGCCAACATACGGCTACAAATATATATGGCACTTTGATTTCTTTGCCTCATTGGATTTCTTCTTTCCTCATTGCAGGTCAACCAATGCTAGAGTTTCAAACAGTTGGAGAAGATCCATGTAAAAGCCTTAGCTGGGAGTACACTACCTGAAACTGCCAGCATAGCCTTCAGGAGTGACATGCATGATGTCCACATAACATTGGATAGTAGCTCAGTTAGAAGATAGAGCAGTAGATTTTTATGGGGATTTGCTAGTAGATGGCATTAATAAAGTATGATATACACATACATACATACATATATATATATATATACATATATATGTATATACGTATATATACATATACACACACACACACACACACACACACATATATATATATATACACACACACACACACACACACACACACACACACACATACATGCGTATATTTATTCACTTTTTATTCCTAAAGCATAGGTCTACTTGTCATACCCCCCTACTCAATAAACTCTAGTAATTCCTTATTATCTCTAGGATAAAATCCTACAACTTAAGTTCGTATCTATCTTCTTAGGCTTAACTCCCTTCCACTTACATTGATTGAGTGACAATGACCTTCTTGTCATTGCTCACACATGATTCCATTTCCCAATCAAGTGCCTTTTTGCTGGCTGGAATGTTCACCTTTCTTGTCTCTAAAGCTTCCTTTCTTTCCTGAAGTTTCAATTTACTTCTGAAAGAAGCCTTTTCTAGACCCTCTCAATGCTGACTGCTTTTGGTATACTCTATATATCTCAAACAACAGAGCTGTTTGCATGCTGTGAGGTCAGTAAGAGAAGCAACTGTTTTTGCTTTTCTTTGAAATCCCAATACTTAATACAATGACTGGCAAATATATTGATATGTGTGTATATCTGTTTATATATACATATACATGTATGATATTAATTAGGGGAGGGGAATTACTTGACCAATGAACATATTTTGACATGGCCTAGTCTGCTCAAGGAAAATACTAAAGTTGATTGTATGTAAAGAATGAAATGCCATTTTACTTACCTATAATTGCTCACCAGTTTCAAACTTTTGCTTGTACTTTCAATTTATTATATGAAAAGTTGAAACTTACCTGAGCTAAAAACCTGTATACAAAGACTGGTTTATTTTGACCAAAGCGATAAACCCTGAATATGCTCTGAATATCATAGGACGGATTCCAAGAGGCATCAAAGATGATTACTCGATTAGCAGCTACCAGATTAATGCCAACTGAACCTGCTTTGCTGGAAATAATGAAGAGGCGGCCCCTACAAATTTAAAAAGAAAAAAGTAATTAGTCTAATAAAAGATTATTCTTATAAAATTAACAAATTTGCCATGAAATATTGCCTTTAGGAGTAAGAAAATATGTAGGTACATTTGCCACACACCAGAAACAGAAGCATGTAGCCAAGTAATCTAGGCAGACAAAGTATTTCAAGTAGCAATAACTTATCAAAATATGAAGGGAAAAGCACACTGACATTTAACCAATAATCTCTGATTAACTTATTTTACTTATTTATTCAATTAAGAAACATGTACTTTCTTTCTTCCAGTACCTTAAACCCCTAAATTAAAAGGGGAAAAATGAAAGAAACAGAAAACTCTTGTCACAAACATGCAGACAAACAAAAGAAATTTCCCTATAGATTAAATCCAAGGAAAAAAATGCATGTCTTATTCTGCATCTTGAGTCTGGAGACTATTATATCTCTCTATCAGAAGGTAGACAGCAAATAATTGGTCCTTGGAATCACAGAAGAACAAGCCAAAAATTAAAGTACTTAAGGCTTTTGAAAAGTTGTTTGTCTTGACAGAAATGTTATTCTTATTGTAAAAATTGCTACCATTGCACAGTGGGTAAAGACCCTGCCCTGGAGTTAGGAGAACCTGAGTTCAAATCCAGTCTCAGACCAGGCATTTGACACTTATTCATTGTGTGACCCTGAGCAAGCCACTCAACCCCAATTACCACAAAAAAAAAAGAAAGAAAGGAAGAAAGAAAGAAAGAAAGAAAGAAAGAAAGAAAGAAAAGAAAAGAAAAGAAAAAGAAAAATTGCTACCATTGTTCTACTCACTTTATTCAGCATTGAGTTCATACCAGTCTTCCCAAGTTTCTCTTTAAACATTCCCTTTCATTTCTTATAGAATAGTACAGTATCAAAAGCACATACCATAATTTCTCTGGCCGTTCCCCAATGTATACACACCATTCTAAGTTTCCAGTTCTCTGTCACTAGAAAAAGAACTGCTACAAATATAAATATTTTTAGATACAGAGATCCTTTCCCTTTCTTTGATCTCTCTGGGTTATTATCAGCATAGTGGTGGTACTGTTAAATCAAAGTGTTTGCAGAATTTAGTCACTTTTTCATGACATTTTCCTATTCCATTTTTTAGCTACTAATTCTTTACAGATTTCAAGAATGGCTAAATGAAATCACAGCTCTAGCAGCAGTGCTATAATGTTTCTGTTTTTCCACATTCCTTCCAACGTTTGTCATTTTCTTTTGTCTATTAATCTTTGCCAATCTAATGGGTATAGGATAGAAACTTGTAATTCTTTTAATTTACATTTCTTTAACTATTATTGAGGCAGGAAGTTTTATATGGATTTTGATAACCTGGATTTATTCCGATTCATTACTGATGAATCAAAAAGTCAGATTTGTAATTTATTACATGAAATGATTGAGAGAAGATAATAAAACCAGATGACTAGAGAATTTCAAAATAGAATTTGAAAAGAAAATGCTAGATTACAGGGATTTTAACAAAAACCGAGAAGGGGGAAATAATAAGAAAACAGTTTTCTAGTTAGGGGGTATATCTGTATTGACTGAAAAGTTTTCAAGAAATATGCACTGGATGCCAAATAAAATCAGTAACAAAATCACTTTGAAGATAACAAAGAAAGAAAGCAGCCCCTATAAACTGGTAATGATCTGCAACATAAATGAGGAAAGAAAATCTAAAAGTACCCACCTCACATTAGTTTCATCATTAAACTCTTTAGCCCATTTCTTTCTTGCCTGTGCACTTGTAGAACCATCCAAACGATAATAATCAATGTTTCGAAACCATTTTCCTTCACCTACATAT
This sequence comes from Phascolarctos cinereus, assembly GCF_003287225.1. Taxonomy (NCBI): domain Eukaryota; kingdom Metazoa; phylum Chordata; class Mammalia; order Diprotodontia; family Phascolarctidae; genus Phascolarctos; species Phascolarctos cinereus. Next base: position 16,995 of record NW_027556101.1, on the reverse strand, counting down.
TAAATAGTAAAAATGGGTCTATTATATTATAATCTAGCACTAGAATGTTTAGTTCCTTAATAAACATACCTTGCACATACACACAAAATCAAGTTTCATTAAATATTTAATTCTACTTAAAAACCACTTTTCAAATTTGAAAATTACTCATATAAATGCTACATAGCAAAAATGCATAGCAAAATAGATACTCTAAATAAAATTTAAAATTTACTCAATTATTTACTTAATTGATGGTCATTTAGCTGGTCACTTATTAATTTCTGTGATATTCTTGACCTTTTGTTCTTCCAGATGCATATTATTTTTTTTTCTAGCTCTACAAAATAGATATTTTGTAGTTTGATTGGGATGGCACTGAATATGTAAATTAATTTAGGTAGAACTGTTATTTTTTATTATATTGACTTGGACTACCCATGAGCAATTAGGATTTTTCCAGTTGTTTAGATCTGACTTTATTTGGGTGAAAAGTGTTTTCTAATTGTGTTCAAATAGTTCCTAGGTTTGTCTTGGCAGGTAGATTTTCAAGTATTTTATATTGTTGAGTTATTTTAAATGGAATTTCTCTATCTCTTTCTGTTAGTAATATATAGAAATGCAAATGATTTATGTGGGTTTACTTTATTTCCTGCAACTTTGCTAAAACTGTTAATTATCGTTAATTATTTCAAGTAGTTTTTTAGTTGATTCTCCAAGTATACCAACATATCATCTGCAAAGAGTAGTAGTTTTGCTTTCTCATTGTTTATTCTAATATTCTAATTCCTTTAATTTTTTTTCTTATATTATTGCAAGGCTATCATTTTTAGGACAATATTGAATAATAGTGATTTTAACGGCTAGCCTTGCTTCACTCCTAATATTGCTGGGAAGACTTCTAGCTTATCTTCTTTACAGATAACACTTGATGATTGTTTTAGATAGTTATTACTTTGTTTAAGAAAAGCTCCATTTATTCCTATACTCTTTAATGTTTTTAATAGAAATAGATGTTGTATTTTGTCAAAACTTTTTCTGCATTTATTGAGATAATCGTAAGATTTCTGTTTGTTTTGTTATTGATATGGTCAGTTATGCTGCTAGTTTTTCCGATGCTGAACCAGCCTTGCATTCCTGGTATAAATTCCACCTGCTCACAGTGTAAAATCCTTGTGATATATTGCTATAACTTCCTTCCAAGTACTTTATTTCAAATATTTGAATGAATATTCATCAAGGAAATTGGTCTAGAGTTTTCTTTCTCTGTTTTTGGCCCTTCCCTGTTTAGGTATATTTGTGTCAAAAGTATTTTTTAAGGACTCCTTTTTTGTCTATTTTTTTTCAAATAGTTTATATATTTTTGGAAATAATTGTTCTTTAAATGTTTGGTAGAATTTACTTGTGAATCCATCTGGACTTAGGGAGATTATTGATGTTTTGTTCATTTTTTTTCTTAAATGGAGCATGTTCTATTTTCTTTTTCTGTTAGTCTGGCAATTTTATTTTTATAAATATTCATCCATTTCACTTAGATTGTCAGACTTGTTGGCATATAATTGGGCAAAAGCACTCCTACTAATTGTTTTAATTTAATTTCATATTCATTAGTGCTATATTCACCCTTTTTGTTTTTAATACTGGTAATTTGGTTCTCTTTTTTTAAATCAAATTAACCACTGGTTTATCTATTATGTGATCTATTTTTTCTTTTTTATTTTCTCACAAAACCAGCTCCTAGTTTTTTTTTATTAGTTTAATAGTTTTCTTTACTGATATCAAAACTTTTTTTTTCAGAAATTCAGCATTAAAGGGTGGACTTACCTTTATAAATTCGAGGCTTGTCTTTATCATCTGATATTTCCTTATTTCCCAATTCAAGAAAATCTTCAATCAAGTCCAGAGATATGAGAGATTGGCTAAACACCAGCCTGGGAAGAAAAAAAAGTGCTGTTTATTGAAATTGCTGTCTAAAAATTCCTTGTCATGATCCTTATTCTCCTTTAATATGCTATCATATTTTGTTGGTGTTGCACTTACATATAATGACATATATGTTACATTTATATATAATGACATATAAACCAGAATTCTACAAAAGCAGCAAAGACCTAATGAACAAGGGACTTCATTAGAAGGATTTGGGAGGAACTGCCTTATCAAGCACAACCTAGGACAACATGAGTAATCAACTGGAAACAATGTGGCCTAATTTCAGTTTAAAAAAATATAATAAAGTAAATTTAGTCTGCCATAAACTTTTATTTTGTATTTCAGTTTAGTGAAAGCTAAAGACATCCAATTCCAAATATTAAGTATTGAATAATGTCAGCAACATATTGGAAAGAGTGTCAGACTTGGAATTAGGAGACCACAGTTTGAAACCAAACTCTATTTACTTCTTTGTTTTATTTTGTTATGTTTTTTTTTCCAGATGAAATCTATAACACTATTAACTAATGCTGATTACCATGGATACGTTATAAATAATTTCATTGATTTGGTAGGAAGTAGTACATTGCGCTTAATATTAAATTTAGTTCAATTTTCTCTCCCTTGGACTTACTCTTCCTTCTTTTTTATTTAAGCAATATCAGCTTTGTGCAAAACACTGTGCTGATTAAGTGCTATGGAGACTAAAAAAGCACATGTGAAACATGGTTCTTATAAGTGATGGGCTCCAGTTCTTCGAATATTTTTTATAAAGGAGACTAACTTATAACTAAAACTGTTTTTAAAAAGTCCATTTTTCGTATTCTCTGGCCATTAAGTAAGATTTTAACAGACATAGCTGCCTAAGGATGGGTGTTAATTTCTCTAAAGAAGTATTTGAGACAGCAAACAAGAATTAACTCTTACCAAAATGAGCTTTCTTTAGAAGACAGAAATATAGAAAATCAAATCCAAATTTGAAATATGCTACTAGAAGAATAAGTAATTTAATTTAATCATACTGGGATGAATACAAATCCATTTTTTCAAGAAGTGTATTATATTACTCACACTTTATCCCCAAGTTCCTCGGCCATTTTAAGAATTTCAAAAAGAAGTACCATTTTTCCAGAATGTTCCAACACTTTAGCATCAGAATCCGTAATAAAATCTTTGTACCACCTTGGAGAAGTGCCGCCTGGATTTGAAAAATATGTTGTTCTTCCTAAAATACAATACAATACAAATAAAGAGACATTGTTAAGTTTTAAAAACATAACTTTCTTAGCATTCTGAAAACTAAAAGCATATTTGGAATTTATAAAAATCAGAAATAATTCTTAATCACTGGGATATTACTAGGATAGTCAATATAATTATAATTTCAATATAGTTCATATATTTACTGTTCAGTCATTCATGCGTGCTGATTCTTTGTGACCCTATGGATGATAATGTCCATGGGGATTTATTGGCAAGTATATTAAAGTGGTTTGCCATTTCCTTCTTCAGTGGATTAAGGCAAATAGAGATTGTCTTGCCTGGCATCACACAGCAATTAAGTGTCTGAAGTTGGATTTAAACCCAGGTCTTCCTGACTCTAAGCATACTCTCTCCCCTGAGCCACCTTATATATACTTGTATCTATTTCTGAATCAGGATGATAGACCATAATTTTTTTTTGGCTTAATTCTTTTTAGTATCTTGAGAATAAGGCAATAAAATGTATGCACTTATTTATCTATATATATCCCAAAGTTTACTAAGAATATATTATTTACAAAGCCTACTGAGCACTTAGAAAAATGTGAAAAAGACATTGCTAGTTTGGAAAAACTAAAAATGATCATAATTTGTAAATAATAATTAGTGCTATGGACATATCATATCATATCATATCATATCATAGGAGCAAAATGAGAATGTTTTAATAACTGTATTTTGATATATCTATGTCAAACAATTTCAAGGGCTTTTCATTTTTTTTTTTTTACATTGAGCTCCTTATTTTTTTTTTAAATTAAGAGATACAGGAAAAAAACATTCCTGTCAAAAATGAAAGTAGATTTAGCGTGAAACTATAAAATTTTCTTTCGTTATAAAACTCTTTCCTTGACTTCCATGTCTATACCACATTGGTTCTTTTTCTCCACTATCTGTTTTCTATATTCCTAAACTCTATTGAAAGTTTGTAGCTGGAGTCCAAATATGCTTGTAAGATTTCCCGAGAAGTATTAACAGTAATAATAATGTTAAAAGAAGTTCTAAAATTAAGTTAGAAGTAGTAGCCTTATAATCAGTTAGGTACTAATATTGATAGACTTAACCCTTCTCAGCAATACAAGTATCTAAGACATCTCCAAAGGCATCATGATGGAAAATGCTATCCACATAGGAAGAAAGAACTATGGAGTTTGAATGCACATTGAAGCATACTATTTGCTATTTTTTTCTTCTGTTGTGTTTTATTTCCTCTTCCTGGTAGTTCCTCCTATTGGTTCTAATTCTTACAACATCACTAATGTAAAAATATGTTTAATAGGAATGTACATGTATAGTCTATATCAGATTGTGCGCCGTCTTGGGGAGGGAGATGGGGAGGGAGAGGGAGAAAAATTTAAAACTCAAAAGCTTATGGAAGTGATTGTTGATAAATGAAAACAAATTAATAAAATGTAAAAAAGAGAAAGAAAGAAAGAAAAGTCCACTTCTATATATAGTCCATGATTCAATAGGTGTGACGCACTCCAAATCTGTCACCAAAACTAAATAATTCTTGAAAAAAGAAGAACTTAACCCATGAAAGAGACTGCTGTCATTACACTGCACAGTTTCAAAAAGGCAAATCATGTCACTCTACTTTCCTACTCTTCAAATCTATGCCTAGTTTTTTGTTCAGTATCTGTCTAATACATAAGTGCTAACTGACATACTCCAACTGTATAATTGTATAATTGAAGCCTAAACAACAGATATTCTCCATCTACTAGATTTTTTTGTGGATAGTTAAGCGAGACTCTTGAGAAAATACGGATCCCATTTAGGTGGCTCTGAAATGTTTTGGTGCTTGATGTAATGATGTCGCTCACAAAAAGGTACAGCTGAGAATTTTATAAAGAAATCCCATCAGGACTCTCGTTGGATATCCTCCAGGTTAGTGGCAAAGACCTGGGAAACATTCATCTGTTTTATATGTTGCCTAATGTGAAACACTCACTGTAGAAATTTATTTTTGATGTCAGATCTATCAATGAGTCTTGTGATATGGCCACAAAAACAAGAGAGATTCTTTGTTAGATCAGTCTTCAAAGCTGCAATATGTTTTACTGAATCAAATATTTTCAATAAATCATTGCTGTACCTTCTGTTCTTCTTTTATTCATGCAAGAAAAAGAAGAGATTATATTTGCAAAACTCTGCCTATTTCCTTCACATACCATTAGCAAGGAGAGCGTTAATGTATGTAAATTATTCTCATAAAGGTTTTGTTAAGATGAGAAAAGAAGGACAGCAGTTGGTGATATATTCTTGGTAACTTGTTTTCAGAATAATAAAGTCCATAATCATTTTATCAAGCATTTGTATTTTTCTTTCTTTCAGATACTTTGAAAATCAATCCTTTAGCGTCTTTAACCTGTGTCACTCTAGGATAAATATATCTGAAGTTCTGCCTATCATGTGTTCTCTTTCGTGTCATTTCACTTGGAATCATGGGAAAGAAAAGTGTCTGTTAAATCTCACAGAGACTGTTATTTTTGTTCATTTATTACATGCTTTTCAATTTAATTGCTAGAAGCCTTTATGATGGTCCTTCGTGTGATTTAGTTTATTCATTTGTTTTTCCCACTGAACTTTCTAGAAACATTAGCTTACGTATTACCTAAGAAGCTCTATGTTTTAGAAAGTAAAATACAGGAAAAAATATATCCTATATTAATGTACATTATATATAAATACACAACAGAAATGAAGTTTTGTTACTTTTAAGCTCAAAGAATGTGGAATAATCTAATAAGGTCTAAGCAAAATGGTATTCTAATCCTTTTAAAAATTAACAGGCTAAATAATTTCATTAATAGATGCTGGGTAAATAAATACTACTAAGGGTATTAAAATATTAACATTTAAAAAATCTTTAATTAAATCTTTACACAACTTACATAGAAAATAAATCTGTTTTTTAAATTAAGGTCAAAGTATACCCTACTCAATCTCAATGATCTAAACTACAGACTTAGTAGGTTCTGAAATGATGAAATCTTAATGTAAACTGTAATGTGACTTTACATTTTGTCAATAATAAACCCACTGCTCCACCTGCCAAGAAATTCACCTAACCCTAAGTAAATAGCTGATATCATATTACCAATATTTTTTGATCCTTACATAAATACAAAAGTTTACTTCTACATTAGACTCACTTTTTTCTTTTTTTACCATCACAGATGAAATGCTGGCCAGCTCATCCTTATGCCCTTCACCACCACCTCTGGATCTTGAATTCCATACTTTAATTACTTCTGCATCCTCATGTCCACCTGAGCTAGTTCTTTTTTTCCCTTTGAACTTTTTTTTCCTAGAAAAGATTATGAATTTAAAAAAAATTTGAATCTGTAATATAGGGCTAATTATAAAGTAAACCAAAAAAATTTCTCATGTAAAATTACAGAAATGTTCCTATATTTCCTTCCAGGTTTAAATGCTAGATTTTTCCATGATCCTATCAAAAAAAAAGTTTGGCTTATTTAACATTACATCATCCCAAATAAGCAGGGCAGCCTTTTTAGAAAAATTAAGTTTAAAATGAATATTTAAATTTAAAATAAATATTTTTCTGGTAAAATACTGATATTTTAATTCAGAAAATATATATTTCTGGAAAATGCACAAATTTTAGCTTTGTAAAGGACTTAAATGGGGCACTGCTCATTTTACAGAAAATTTAAACTTTAATACAATATTTTATAGATTCAAAAGAACATAGGTTGAAAAATGTTAAAAAGTTTAAAAATATTAAGTCATTATTACTACTCTTCTGTAAGTTCTCTGATTTCCTTCAATTGTTAATTTTTAAAATTCCAAGAAAAATAAGGAGACTAGAAAAACAAAAAAGGAAACAATCAAGATATCTTCAACTTCTAAGTGCAAATTCTATGATCTATATGCATATGAGTATCAGTATATATAAATGTATATATGTGTATGTATGCATATGTACATACATATATTATGTGTATAATACATGACAATTTGTGAACTATAATAGTGAGAATATACACATATGCGGATCTTCTTTCCTAACTAATAAATGTTAGAGCAAAATTTAATATGATAAGCTATTACATGAAAATGATAGCTATTTTTAATTTTATTACATTACTATTACTATTTATGGAAGTTTGAAATGAAAAAATACACAGCATATTTATACAAAGAAAGATTCTATTTACTTAGGATAATCATCTGAACTTAAACTCAGTGAGGTTTCATCAGAATCTGATGGTATGAATTCATTCATCCTGTCTTCCTCAAAATACCCCTGAAAAAAAAAAATAATTAAAAAAATTTGCTAATCATTACATTTATCAAAAATGTTAAAAGATTTTTTTTTTTTGCTTATTTCTCTTAGTGTAAAGTGCTTAAGGCCTTTGCATTAGTTTCAGTCTCTAACCCCCATCTACATAAGGGACAGTATAGATTATGGGCCGTGGAATCAGGAAGTATTCATTCTACACTATACCTTCAACACTTAGGATCATTGAATAAGAGCTAAAAAGATCCTTAGACATCATTTAGTCTAAACTCAGACTTTTGAAAAATCATACAAGTGGCAACTCCAAAATTTGAAAAGACATGGTTGCTGTGCTTTACCGCAATACCACGCTTCCATTCTCCAATGTGTAATCCTGTGCAATTAACTTAATGTCTGTGAACTTCAGTTTTCTTCTGTAAGATGGGAGCAATCATATCAGTGGCACTAATCTCGTAAGAGCTAGTCTAAGTTTAAAACGGTGGTCATACATGTGCAGTAATGTATGTGTGCTCTGCAAACCATAAGTTGTCATATAAATATTACTACTAGTACTTCATGCATAATTACACTGCATTAACTGTACTTCTTATACTTCCTAAAAATTAGAAGATATTATTTGCTATGTTCTGATAACCTGTGTAAAGCAGGGATTAGTACTATCTGACTTTTTTACCCAAGCCCCAGACAAGACTAATACCATAAAATGCAATCAAGTTTTAATGCATTAGCAAGTAGACTAGCTGAACAACCTGCTCCTGTATGGGGGATTTATTATATGAATATCGGAATTTTTAACTTACTTGGGCAACATTTGTTCTTCCCTACATGTGTCTCATTACCATTGCAACCAGATTTGAGCCTACTCTGTAACCATCACTATGCGTAAAATATGGCCCTGGAATTGTAGAGGGTTATTTGTTTTAATTACTATGCTATACCATCATAGCAAATGGCTTTCCTACAACTATGTTGGCTGACTGTTAATAATAAACACTATGTAGAGGCTCAACTCTAAAATGTAAGCACAAGCTGAGGAAACAGCCCAACAAATAAAAAGTATTACAGGTAAGGAGTAAGCTGATGAAAATAAACTTTGCATAACCCCTACTTTTCAAATGATTATTCACAAGAAATATTCTAAAATGTTTAGAGAAACTTGGGAGAACTAAACTGAGTGATATAAGAACAATTTATACAAAAAGGTAAATTAGACAACTTTGGAAGACTTAAAAATCCTGATCAATGCAATAGCCAGCTCTTAACTCCACAAATCTCATAATGAATTATACTGAAATGTACTAAAACTATACTGCCCTCTTTTTCAAATAGATGTTGGACTATGGTGCAGAAATAACATTTATGCATGTAGATTCGCAGTCAAATATTACACAGTTGAAGAAGTAACATGCTAGTAACTTGGGAATAAAGACTTTGAATATAAGGTTTTGAAAGGAAGAAGTGAGGATTTTTGTGGATGAAATCAGTACATTCTAGACATGTGTATGCAGTGCAAAAGTACAGGGGTTAAAGATGTAATGGTAAGAAAGAAGACTTTCTTGAAACTCAGTGTGTATAAGAATTATAATATATGAACATGGAAAATACATTAGACTTGTTTATAAGGAATTTAAACATCAAATAGTGTAGTATACATTTGATTCTAGGGAAAACAGAGAACTACTTGAGTTTCATGAATGGGGCAGTAATTTAGTTAGACATATTGTTAGGTAAAATACGATATTGGTGATGATGGCCTGAATTGAAATGTTAAATGTAAAAGGTATTTGGAATGCAGATATGCCAACATTTGACATCTACATAGTATGGAGGATAATTAAGAGCTAAAGTTGATGCCAGTGTTACCTGGAAACCAAAAGTAAAAATATTGATACTTTCAATAGTGGCAGTCCAAAAAAAGTAAGACTGGTTTCAGACATGATGAATTTGAAAAATTTCCAGGTTAATTAGTATCAAAAGTCCAGTAGGCAACTGGTGATACTGAAAACTCAGAAGTGAGACTAATATGGGAAACAGGTAATCAAGAGTCTTGGGCAACACTACAGAAGGGTCACAAAGATTGAAGTTTAAGAAAAGACCATTAAGTTTGACAATTAAGAGACTTAGTAATTTCATAGAAAGAAGTTTTGGCTGAATAGTGAAAGACCAGATTATACAGAGTTAAGAAAAGTTAGCAAGAAGGTAGGAAGGACCTATTGTAGGCAGCTCTCTCGAGAAATTTTGCTGCGAAAGGAAAGGATGTGACAATACCTGGCAGGAATAGATAGATCAGGCACATTTTTTGAGAATGGGGAAACACAGACATGTTTATATGGAATAGGAAAGCATCAGGAGACAGGGAGAGAATGAAGATCATTAAAAGAGTGAGGATGACGTTGTTTCTAATTCTTCTTTACAACATGACTAATGTGAAAATAGGTTCAATATAAATGTATAAGCCTCTATCAAACTGCACAGTGTCTTGGGGAGGAGAGGGAGAGAGGAAGAAAATTTGGAACTCAAAATGCTGAAAACTATAAATAAATAGTGAGGATGATACAGGGAGAAACACTGGAGAAAATGAGTTGGAATGAAATCAGACTACTAAATAGATACTTAAGTATGAATATCTAATTTACCTTGTTTTCTTTGCTAATATAGTCCAGCTGTAAGCACCATGGATGAGTCCAAATTCTGCTTAATATTTGAAAATCCTGGAAGAGTTTTGTTCCTGCTTTTCCTCTTCCTCCTTCTCTAGTACTTCCTGTTCCTGATAATAAAAGGCATGTAAGTTAAAGTTTAAAATGTTCAAATTTTTTCACTAGAGAAAGTCATGAATACCACGGTCTAGAGTTTCAACAAGAATCTAAATATATCATAAATGTTTAATAGATTTGGAGGGAGGTAAAACTATTGACATTAAAAAGATCTTATTACTTGTGACTCAATACTTATTAGAGAAATATATCAAATACAAGACAAGGGTTGCCTATACAGGAAAAGTTGATAAAAGTTTAGGAGTAGGAAAAACAGCAGATGCACAACTGTGTCTAGATCAAGGTTAGAACCTGGAAAATCTAATTGTGAGATGACTCTAGAATACTAGAACGTTTTTATTTGGAATCATTAATTCACTTTACAATTTTTTTCTTTATGATTACATAACTTATTTAATACCATTCTTTCTAAACACTTCCCACCCTTTTACCAGCAATGGCTTTCATTACTATTTTTCACAATTACTGATTTAGGTACAACTTCCTTTCCTCTGTTACTTTTTCTCATACTTTGATCTTTACGAATAAAACGTAAATCCACACTACTATATCTTGGCTAGCTATCATCATCATTATCATTGTCATCGCTAGTATTTATATAAAATCTACTATATTCAACACATTGTGCTGAGCACTTTACAAATATCTCATCTGATCCTCAAAACAACTCTAGGAAATAACTTATTATGCACATTTTGCAGATAAGGAAATTAAGGAAGTCAAGCTAAGTGACTTGCCCAGAGTCACAAAGAGAGTAACTATTTAATGCTGGATTTGAACTCAGGTCTTCCTGTCTGTAGGCCCAGCATTCCACCTAGCTCTGCTGAATTCTTATGCCCCAGTGTGATGCCCCAGTAATGGACATTTAGAACTAGTTAGCCTATAAACTGAATATTACCACAACACAGAACCCACCTATCCTCAGCTTTCCTATCACTTATGTGCAACCTTGGTGTCAATTCTCAATTCCTACTCATATATTCCACATGCACAATCACCTTCTAAATCATTTTCACTTCTCTCCAATCTCTTCTATTCTTTTAAACTACATAGATAAATCTCTTATCATCTTTCTATAGCCTTTCAATTGGTCTTACCATTTTACATCTCACCATTCCAATTCAATCTTCACCGAATAGATTATGTATTTGTCATTTGAGAGGTTTTCATAATATCAAATCTATTAATAATAAATTGTTATTTTCTTGTTACATTTAAGTTCCAAACTGTCTCCTTCCCTCCTTCCTACTCTGCACTAGAGAAGGACACCATTTGATAGATTTATAAACATATGTAAAACTATACTATACATACTATTATTTGTTACTTCTTACTCCTTCATAGGTCCTCTGTAGTTGATTTGAGTGTTTAACAGTTAACAGCCACGTTGTGCGATGACTAATATTGATAGACTTAGCCCTTCTCATCAGTGCAAGGATCTAAGACATCTCCAAAGGCCTCGTGATGGAAAGTGCTATCCACATCCAAAGAAAGAACTATGGAGTTTGATGCAGATTGAAGCATACTATTTGCTATTTTTTTTCTTTCTGTTGTGTTTTGTTTCCTCTTTCTGGTGGTTCTTCCTATTGGTTCTAATTATTCCTTATAACATCACTAGTGTGAAAATATGTTTAATAGGAATATATATGTATAGCCTATATCAAACTGCACGCCATCTCGGGGAAGGAGGTGAAGAGGGAGGGGGAGAAAAATTTAAAACTCAAAAGCTTATGGAAGTGATTGTTAAAAATCAAAATAAATTTAAAAAGAGATATTTTCTTCATCTATTAATATAATCAAGCTGAGATATTCCTGATTCACAGTCCATCACTATAAGAGAAAAGTGCTGGAAGAAAAAGAGGAGAGTCTAGGACAGCAATATGGAGAATAACAACAATTAGGGAAATGATGAATCAACAAAGTAGTATAGTCAGAAGGATAGGGGAAATAGCAAGAAAGGTAATAAGAGAATTAGGCATAGAAGAATCATGACAGAGTCCCATGAAAGGTAAAAAAAGAAAAAAGAGAGAAAATAATTAGAAGGAGGGAGTAATTAAGTGGTAAAAATTTTCAGAATCAAGAAAGTAGATGATGAAGCTATGTAACTGCAGGTGAGATAAATTGTCAATCAATAAACATTTATTAAACACCTATTATTTGCTAGGTATTATGCTAAGAACTAAGAATGCAAAGAAAGGTAAAAGACATCCTTTCTCTCAAAAACTTGTAGTCTAAAGGCAGAAGTAACTTGCAAATAATTTATATATTGGAAAAATTTGAAAATAATGACTAGTGGGAAGGCAGTAGAAATTAAGAAGGATCAGGAAAGGTCTCTTGTGGGAGGTGAGATTTTAGGAGGGATTTGAAGAAAACTAGGGTTATAGATGCAGAAAGCATGCCAAACCTGGAGAACACAGAGAGAAAATGCCAAGAGTCAGAAGAATGAATGTACTGACCAAAGAACAGGCCGATGTTAATGACTGAAGAGCACAGGGAGGGGACTGACAAACTGAATGATTAGAGAGGCCAGGTTATAAAAGGCTTTAAATATCAAATTATAAAGAATTTGGGGGAAAAAAGAACTCCAAGATTTATATATGTAAAGGGAAATAATTAAGGCCACAAGGAAAAAATGCAAAATGACAATTTAAAATATGTGATCACTAAAAGATGTCAAACTCTGCAATTTTAAAAATAAAATAATCATTTTAGAGACTAGATAATGGCACATATATCTCCTTTAGTCTATGAAAAAAATAGACTATAGGAATTAAGACACAATGTTGCATACGTTATCAGTAGGTTTTGCTTAAATATCTTCTTCGTCATTTGAGAGGTTTTCACTTTTTGTGAATCTTCAATAACTTTTATTAATTTCTACTATTTTCATATTTTGATATAAGTATGCCTCTGGTAAAAATATGCCATGATAGCCAGGTCCAAAATTTCCTTACTCGTTTATCTATATGAATACTCTACAACACATTTTAGGATTCTAGTAGAGTAACATTTCCCTAACGATTAAACATATGAAATGTTTAATAACTCCAGATACAGTATATATTCACAATCAGAAAACCTACCTTTCTTTACCTGAATTTTGTTAGCACTTTAATAAATTCCCCTTTTTCTACCAATTTATTTCTGAAAATTTTTTTATCAGAATATCCTGTGTCTGTTTTCTAGGGAAAATTATTAATTATTAAAAACAAATCTTGTTTTTCTATCAGTACAAGGTTGTAGTTGTGATAATTTTTGAAACAGAATCTTTTTTAAAATAAAGATTTAAAATATTTTTAAAGCCCTTGTTTGTGGAATACTTCTGAACTGCCTATATAGTTGCAAACAGGTTATAACCATTATAGTCTACCAAGTGTTTCCTAGTTTACCTTTCTTTGCAAAAGTTTTACACAAAACTGTCATCAAATCCCTTATGTTAACTTCATCATTACTACAAAATACAGTCAGATTATAGTCACAATGTGTTATTTCAGAATGATTTCTAAATACAAAAGACGTTAAATTTTTCTTACTGGGAGCTTGCTTCATTCTGTACTTATTTTTGCACTATTCTTAAAATGAGGATGGTATGAGATACGACCAAATATTTTTTTAATTTTATTAATTTATTTTGATTTATAAGAATCACTTCCACATGCTTTTGAGTTGAAAATTTTTCTCCCCTTCCTCCCCCCACTCTCCCCAATGGCGCACAATCTGATACAGGCTGTACATTTACATACCCATTAAACATATTTTCACATTAGTGAAGTTGTAAGTAAAAATTAAAACCAATAGGAAGAACTATCAGAAAAATGAAACAAAACTCAACAGAAAGTAAAAATAAGTGGTAGCGATTCAACTTCTGTAGTTCTTTCTTTGATGTGGACAGCATTTTCCATCCCAAGGTTCTGGAGATGTCTTAGTTCCTCATAATGCTGAAAAGAGTTCAGTTTAACAATCTTAGTCACTGCATAACGTGGCTGTTATTGTGTACAAAGTCCTCTTGGTTCTGCTCACTTCACTCAGCATCAGACCATATAAGTCTTTCCAGGTTTTTCTGAAGTCAGCCTGTTCATCATTTCTTATAGCACAATAGTATTCCATTACATTCATATACCACAACTTGCTCAGCCATTCCCCAATGGATGGGCATCCTCTCAATTTCCAATTCTTTGCCACCACAAAAAGAGCTGCTATGAATATTTTTGTACATGTGGGTCTTTTCCCACTTGTTTGATCTCTTTGGGATATAGCCCTAGAAGTGCTATTGCTGGATCAAAGGGTATGCACAGTTTTGTAGCCTTTGGGGCATAGTTCCAAATTGTTCTCCAAAATACTTGGATCATTTCACAACTCCACCAACAATGTATTAGTGTTCCCATTTTCCCACATCTCCAACATTTATGATTTTCCTGTTTTGTCGTGTTGGTCAATCTGATACATGTGATGTGGTACCTCAGAGTTGTTTTGATTTGCATTTCTCTAATCAATAACGATTTAGAGCATCCTCTGACCATTTATCAATTGGGGAATGGCTTGTGTTCTTATAAATTTGTCTTAATTCTCTATATATTTTAGAAATGGGGCCTTTATCATAGAAACTGGTTGTAAAAATTCTTTCCCAATTTTCTACCTTCCTTCTAATTTTAGTTGCATTGGCTTTGTTTGTGCAAAAACTTTTCAATTTAATGTAATCAAAATTATCCATTTTGCTTTTCTAATGTTCTCTATCTCCTGTTTGGTCATGAATTCTTCTGTTCTCCATAGATCTGATAGGTAAACTATTCCTTGTTCTCCCAGTTTACTTATGGTATCAGCCTTTATATCTAAGTCATGAACCATTTTGACTTTATTTTGGTAATGTGAGATTTGGGTCTATGCCTAGTTTCTGCCATACTCTTTTCCAGTTTTCCCAGCAGTTTTTTTCAAAGAGTGGGTTCTTATCCCAGAAGCTGGGGTCTTTGGGTTTATCAAATAATAGATTACTATAGTCATTGACTACTGTGTCTTGCATATTAACCTATTCCACTGATCCACCTCCCTATTTCTTAGCCAGTACCAAGCAGTTTTGATGATTGCTGCTTTATAATACAATTTAAGATCTGGAATTGCTAGGCCACCTTCCCCTGCATTTCTTTTCATTAGTTCCTTTGATATTCTGGACCTTTTGTTTTTCCAAATGAATCTTGTTATTATTTTTTCTAACTCTATAAAATAATTTTTGGTAGTTTGATTGGTATGGCACTGAATAAGTAAATTAGCTTAGGTAGGATTGTCATTTTTATTATATTAGCTCAGCCTACCATGAGCAACTGATGTTTTTCCAATTATTTAGATCTGATTTTATTTGTGTGAAAAGTGTTTTGTAATTGTGTTCATAGAGTTCCTGGGTTTGTTTGGTAGGTAGACTCCTAAATATTTTATAATGTCTACAGTAAGTTTAAATGGGATTTCTCTTTCTATCTCTTGCTGTTGGGCTTTGTTGGTAATATATAGAAATGCTGATGATTTATGTGGGTTTATTTTATAGCCTGCAACTTTGCTAAAGTTGTTTATTATTTCAAGTAGTTTTTTACTTGATTCTCTAGGATTCTCTAAGTATATCATCATGTCATCTGCAAAGAGTGATAGCTTTTTTCTTCTTTGCCTATTCTAATGCCTTCAATTTCTTTTTCTTCTCTTATTGCTAAAGCTAAGGTTTCCAGTACAATATTGAATAACAGTGGTGATAATGGACATCCTTGTTTCACCCCGATCTTATTGGAAATGCTTCTAGCCTGTCCCCATTACATATAATGCTTGCTGAAGGTTTTAGATAATGCTATTTATTATTTTAAGGAAGACTCCATTTATACCTATGCTTTCTAGTGTTTTTAATAGGAATGGGTGTTGTATTTTATCAAAAGCTTTTTCTGCATCTATTGAGATGATCATGTGGTTTCTGTTGGTTTTGGTGTTGATATGCTCAATGATGCTGATAGTTTTCCTAATATTGAACCAACCCTGCATTCCTGGTATAAATCCTACCTGGTCATAGTGTATTATTCTTGTGATAAGTTGCTGCAATCTACTTGCTAGTATTTTGTTTAAAATTTTTGCATCTATATTCATTAGAGAAATTGGTCTATAATTTTCTTTCTCTATTTTGACTCTTCCTGGTTTAGGTATCAACACCATATTTGTATCATAAAAAGAATTTGGTAAGACTCCTTCTTCACCTATTTTCCCAAATAGTCTATATAGTATTGGAATTAATTGTTCTTTAAATGTTTGATAGAATTCGCATGTAAATCCATCTGGCCCTGGAGATTTTTTCCTAGGGAGTTCATCAATGGCTTGTTCAATTTCTTTTTCTGAGATGGGGTTATTTAAGTATTTTACTTCCTCTTCGGTTAATCTGGGCAATTTATATTTTTGTAAATATGTATCCATTTCACTAAGATTGTCAAATTTGTTGGCATATAGTTGGGCAAAATAATTCCTAATTATTGTTTTAATTTCCTCTTCCTTGGTGGTAGCTTCACCCTTTTCATTCTTGATACTAGTAATTTGGTTTTCTTCTTTTTTTTTTTTTAATTAAATTAACCAAAGGCTTATCTATTTTATTGGTTTTTTCATAAAACCAGCTCTTAGTTTTATTTATTAGTTCAATAGTTTTCTTAATTTCAATTTTATTAATTTTTCCTTTGGTTTTCAATATTTCTAATTTGGTGTTTAGTTGAGGATTTTTAATTTGTTCTTTTTCTAGTTTTTTTAGTTGTATGCCCAATTCAT
>NW_027556100.1:0-21151 GCF_003287225.1 Phascolarctos cinereus | reverse complement strand
GGCTTCAAAAACAAAAACAAGAACTATACTTGCAGAGCTATACCTATTTTTAGGAGTCTAAGTTCAAATTTTACCTCTGATGCTTCCTACCTGTGTGACCTTGGATAAATCACCAAACTTCTCTTGGCCTTGGTTTCTTCATCTGTAAAATGGACTAGAACCTATTCAATAGCCTAGATGACTTTTGAGATCCCTTCTAGATTACATCTCTGAAAAGATCAGTACTTATTTTTACTACTAGAAGGTGCCAATTTGAATCTGACTATACTCGAGTAGTCCCCAAACAAACATCTGTCTCTCTTGCAATTTATAGGGAATAAGAAATAATAAGATCCTTGGTGGATCTATGTTGTCACCCACATGGATACTCTCTCAGTTACTCAAATCATACCCCCTTTATGTCATCTTATTCTGTGAAATTCTTATCTGTGTTCGAGGGCTTCCTCTTTCAATTCTCAATCTCTGTCTGTCTGTCTCTGTCTCTGTTTCTCTGTCTCTCTGTGTCTCTGTCTCTGTCTCTGTTTCTTGTTCTGTCTCTGTCTCTCTGTCTTTCTCTCTCTCCATGTCAGACATTCCAATGTGCCACTTTAATTGTTTATCTATCATCCTTTAGACCCAATGTGTTATTCCACTACTCAATAAATTCCAGTGGCTCCCCATTCCCTATAGCATCAAATGCATCCTCTTCTATGAAACATTTGAAGTTCTTTACAATCTGATTCCAACTTACCTTTCCAGAGTCACTCCATATGTATCCCCTTCATGCACACTGGTAAAGCCAAACCAGTCCTTTTGCAGTTCCTCACACATAATTCTCCATTTCCTCTTTCCATGCCTTTGCCCAACCTATTTCACATACCTGTAATACTCTCCCTGCCACCCCTCACTTCTCAGAGTGCTTAGTTTTCTTCAGACTTCAGATCTTACGCGATCTTTCCTGATCACTCTGGCTGCTAGTATTTCAACCTCCTTCTCAACACCCAGCAAAAAAAAATACTTTGCATTTATTTTGAATATGTTTTGTACATGCCTCTCCAGTAGGATGTAAACACCTTAAGGGCAGGAGGACACTTTATATTTGATCTCTGGTGCCTAGCACAGTGCCTGACACTGTGCCTAATAAATGCTTGTGGATTGACTGACTGAAAGTCACCTGTCCATTACCCGCCCTACCTCCATGTTTGGTCATTTCATGAGCACACTTCGAGATGTTGGTGGATGAATGGACATATATTCTCCATGGATCTTTAGGAGTTATGCACAGATAATTTTGTCCTAAGAAATTTTGGGTGTGTGTGTGTGTGTGTGTGTGTACTTGGTCATTGTTTGGACCTGGTTGAGTCAGAGTGAATGTAAATAAAAATTGTTTCTGTTTTGGCCAAAAACCCTGAGGGTCTTCCCTTACCTGTTTGATTTTTTTTTTCTGGACTAGGTTAAAGAGGCCATTCTTTGACTCACTTTTTTTTTTATCTAGTCTTTATCACTGAATGGGCATCGCTTCAATCAAACTGAGACCTTAGCTTTAAAAGACCAGGTCTTCCACTGCATCTGGGGCCATCTCCAGTTGTCCTGATATATATCTGGCCGCTGGACCCAGATGGCTCCAGAGGAAAAGTGAGGCTGGTGATTTTGCGCAGCCCTCCCTCACTCAAATCCAATTCACTTGCAAGTCATGGCATCATCTTCCTGATGTCCTGGCCTTCTTTGAGAATAAAGGACAAACAACAACAACAACCTGTGTGTATAAATGTATACACGTACACATGTACCTACACACACACATATCTCTTATTTGGTTACTTCAGCCACTGTGAGAAATCATAACTCATTCTAGTACTCTATGCAAATTTGGTTAAGCAGATGATTCCTAGCATATGGGGACCTGCCATCAATTGTTAGATTAGGTGGAGGGAAATTTCTTGGGGTCTTTTGATCTAATTCAATAATCATTTGTTCAAGTACCTGTTACTGTAATTGCTAATATTAAATGGCAAAAACCATTTTTACTGGGTATATACAACAGAGATATCAGCAAGGAAGATATCCACCAGAGATAATTTGAAAGGAAAGAGAACCTCAGGGGTGAGCTGGAGCCTGCTGGACTGATTGTTAAATTTTTGTAGTGAGCATTCATACCTCAGAAATCGACAAATACTACAAACCAGGACTTGGTTTATTGTTTTAGTGATTGACTAGACTTAAGAAAGTAATGGAGAAAATGTTAATAAAGCAGATTCAACTGAAAAGTGTGTACTGTCTATATATATTTTTTTCTTTTGGAGGACTGGTTGTTAAACATTTACGAGCTCACCCCTGAGGACACTAATAACTTGGGGGACCGAATAAGGCTTTCCCTGGAGGTGGTACCTCATCAGAGCCTTAAGGAAGCTGAGGATTCTGAGGTGAAGATAAGAAGGTGCATTCCAGGGAAGGTGAAGAGACATGGAGATGGGGAGCAAAATGATGAGCTCATAGAACATGGCATAGTCATTAGAGTGTTGAACCTGGAGAAGGGAAGATTTCCCTTCAATTACTGCCTCAGACACTTGCTGCTCACTTGCTTTCTATTGTGTTGACTCTTTGTGACCCCATTTGGGGTTTCCTTGGCAGAGACACTGGAGTGATTTATTTAGCATTGCCTTCCCCAGCTCATTTTACAGATGGGGAAACTGAGGCAGAGTTAAGTGACTTGTGCAGGGTCACACAGCTAGCAAGTGTCTGAGGCTAGATTTGAACTCAGGAAGAGGAATCTTCCTAACTCCAGGGTGGGCACTCTATCCGCTTCACCACCTAGCTGCCCCTCAGACACTTACTAGCTGTAGAACCCTGGGCAAGTCACTGAACCCCTGTCAGCCTCAGTTTCCTCATCTGCAAAATGAGAATAATAATAGCATTAACCTTCCAGGATTGTTATGAGGATCAAATGGCATACTATGTATAAGAAGGCACTATATAAATGCTAATTATTATTAGGGCAATTTGGTTGCAAACAGGAGATTGTGAGGGTAGTGTGACAAAAGAAGTCTGGACAGATGGGTGGGAGTCTAATAATAATAACAACAATAATAATAGTTATGTGTCAGGTGCTTTACAAATATGATCTCATTTGATCTTTGCAATAACTCTGGGAGGTAGGTGGTATTATCATCATCCTTATTTTATGGGGGCTAACAGAGGTTAAATGATTTGCCCAAGGTCACCCAGCTGGTAGGGTCTGAGGCCACATTTGAACTCAGGTCTTTTGACTGCAAGGTCTGTGCTGTCTCATTGCTAAATGCCTTCATTCTATCTAGGGAATTAGAGCTGTATCTTAATTCGGGCTCTGGTGGGGGAAGGGATTCCTAAGAATGGAGATGGGGGTCAGGAGATAATGTTGGGGGAAGAGGTAAATAAGAAGGCACTCTTGAGCACATCCCTTGCCAGCCGTGCCGGATCAACATTCTCCTCTGATTCTATTACAGAGTGTGTGACTCGGTTTTATGAAAACACCTTCTTTAAAGGAGGAGATGTGGGTGCGGTACACACCCCAACTGCTGAGGACTGCCAGAGAGCATGCACCTTCCATCCCAGTTGTATACCGTTTAGCTTTCTACCTGCAAATGCCATTAATGATGAGAACAAAAGGTAAAGCTTGGTATGCATTATCAGAGAAACTGATCCCCCTTTCCCCCCACCCCCGACCCCTGCCCGATGATGATCATTGGTTTTGGAGTCTGAGTTCTTGGGTTCAGATACCGGTTCTACCACTTCTGCATCTACACGTGTGACCTTGGGCAAGTTACTTAGCCTCTCTCTGCCTCAGTATCCTCATCTGTAAAATGAAGGAGTTAAACTAGATCAGGTTCCCCATCCCTGGGATGACCTATGGCATCTCTTAGAACTCTAAGTCTATGATGCTATGAAAAGATGTATATTTTCATTCCAGACTCAGCTTCCTCTACAATGCAAATCTTAGCCCTTCATGTTGCCATGCTCCTCCAAAAACAAAAAAGCCAAAAAAAAACACATGGTAGGGAAAAGGAGATAAGCATTTATATGGCACCTACTATGTGTCAGACACTGTTCTAGCATTTTATCTCGTTGATAAAACTATGTGGTAGATAGCCTAGTCACTTAGTTGAATTCACTGATCTTAACTTAGGACGAACCTTGGACTATAGCCACAGTCAGTCATTCAATCCTTCCTTCTTTCATTTTTGATTTTATGTCCCAAGTATTAGATAGACATTTAATAAAGGCTTATTGATTGATTATTTTTAAAGCTGCTATAACTTTGCCACAATACTTATTAAGCGCTTATTAATTAGTGTCAGGCCCTGGAGATTCAAAGACAGGCAGAACAAACAAACAAAAACAGTCCCCACCTACAAGGAGCTCATATTCTAATGGGGGAGGGGGTAAGTAATATGCACAAAATTTTACATACAGAGTACATGCAATGTAAATGGAAAGTAAACCCATAAGTGAGGCACTAGCATTTGGTGGAGGGGGGGTGCCTAGAAAGGCCTCTTAAATAAGAGGGAATATAAGTTGAGTCTTGAAGGAAAAACCACAGTAGCTACAAAAGAGAGCATTTTAGGCATGGGGAACATTCAGTACAAATGGTACAAAGATGGAGTGCTGTGCTCAAGAAACAGCATGAAGGCCAGTGCTGCTGGACTGCAGAGTTTGTGGGAGTAAGTGTTAGGAGACTGGAAAACTAGGGAGGGCATAGGTTGACAGAGATGTTACATGCCAAACAAAGGATTTCAGATTTGATCTTGGAGATAATAGGATGCCACTGGAATTTGCTGAGTAAGGGAGTGATCTTGTGTGAGACAGAGGAGCCAACCACACTTTTGCAGTATTCTAGGAAAAAGATGATGGGGGTTTGAGTCAAGGTGGCAGCAATGTGAATGTAGAGAAGGAGGCTTATATGAGAGGTATTGTGAAGATTGAGATGAGAAAAATCGGCAATAGATCTGGTGAGGGGTGGTGGAGTGAGTGTAACCAAGTTGCTGAGAATGACTCTGAAGTAATGGGAGAATAGTGATATCATTGACAGGAATAGGAAATAGGGAAGAAATGAGGTTTTGATGAGATTAATAATGAGTTCTTGCTTTGGACATGTTGAGTTGAGATGTCTGTAGGACAACCAGCTCAAGATACTCAAGAAGAATTTGGACTAATGCTTGGGAGAAAGGTTAGGACTGGATATATGGATCTGAAAATCATCTACCCAGGGCTGATGTTGAACCCATGAGGAGAGAAGAGATCACTAAGCAGAACAGTGTAAAAGGAGAAGAGGACATAGAACACAGTCTTCTCGTGGTCAGTAGACATGACTTCAGAGGAAGATCCAGCAAAGAAGACTAAGAAGTGGGAAGATAGAGAGTAATGTCACAAAAACCTAGAGAATGAAGAGTATGTAGAAGGAGAGGGTGCTCAATAGTGTTAAATGCTGGAGAGAGGCCCCAGAAGAAGGAATCACCCTTTATTGAGAAAAGACCCTCAAATGCCCAGATTACCTCCATGCCATTATGAGATCTCAGCCTAAGACTGATCTCAGCCTAAGACTTTAGTGGATGGATCCTTTTCAACATCTGACAAATATTCATAAGGTAGCATAGTGTCATGGATAGAAAGCTGGTCTCAGAGCCAGAAAGACCTGGGTTCAACACTTGCTTTTGACACATACCAACTGGATAACTCTGAACAAGTCCCTTAAGCCACTGTGTCCTAAGCAACTCTAGAAGACTACATATACGTTGCAAAAATGGAGCAAGCTTGCATGGGTAGAAGAGGCTCCCTCTATCAATGAAATTCTGGTTTCAATCCCCATCTGCATTTATATCTTTAATAATTCATAAGCAAGTCATTAAATGGAGAGGAACAATAGGTGTCCCCCACTCAAGTGCTACTCAGAGACTTCATCATGGTTTGGAGATGACTCTAGGTTTTGAAGCCTATGGGAATAGAATGCAAGTTCTGGTAGGTCCTAAGAATGTGGAAAGTCTTTGAATATTAGTCCAGTGCTAAAATGTGTGTTTGAGGCTGGGAACTAGCCCTCCTAAGCTCAGAGATGCCTGTCACTTATCAATTGACCACAAGGTAATACTTTTTTGGGGCCACAACCACACTTGAGATTCAAATTTTCACAATCTTTAGCTTTTGCTGTCTACTCTGATCTTATGTTAGATGATCTGGTTTACCTCATTAATCTTGATTTCAAACTAAACTTTTAGACTCTAATTAAGGGCTTTTTCCCTGTGCCAGATGGGTCATGATCTGTGAGTGAAAGCCCAAAGTGATGAAATCACGTATATCTTTGGAAGTGTTGAAGCAAAGTTGTCAGAGCCTTTGCCATCCCTTCAGTCAGGAAAGACCTTATGTTCCACCTCTCTTGTATTGTGTCACTCTAATCAATCATTCAATTGATCAATAAACATTTGTTAAGCACCTGCCGTGTGCCAGGCACTGTGTTAAATGCTGGGAATAGAAAAAGAGGCAACAGACAGTCCTTGCCCTCATGGAGCTTACAATCTAAGGGAGGAGACAACATACAAATATACAATTATAGAAGTAATTGATCAATGTTTATTTTTTAAGTACTTAATTGACTAGATGTCAATCATTGGTCTAAGTGCTGGGAATGCAAAGAAGAAGAAAAAAAAAGAGAAAAACAGTATTTAGTATGTGTTATTGTTCATTACAGTTATCTGTATATAGGCTATTTCTCCCTGCTTGACTATATGCTCCAGGAAGGTAGGGACCGTGCCTTCTCTCAACTTTGTTATATCCTCTAGTGAAGTGTTCTGACCTCAATGGCTTACTGAACAGAATTAAAATGAAAAGAATGTTACTTTCTGGCAAATGTTCTTTTTTGGTCAGTGTCAGAAAAGGTGTAATGGATTTTCTGTCCATTAAAAATGTTTTAAAATACCCAAATTCAAGGTATTTTATAAAGGACATATGAAGAAAGATGTCATCTACATCCAGAGAAAGAACTGATAAATAAAAGTACATATAGAATAATTTTACATACGTGTATATAAATATACATATATGTATATATACATATACACATAGTTGTGCCTAATGGTAGCCATCTTGGGGTGGGTGAAGAAAAAAAGAAAAAAAAAGAAATGGACATTATAATTTTGTTGTGTATTTGAAAGGAATAGCAAGTTGTGCCTAGTAGATTTTCAGTTTCACATGCAATCATCTTTTTTATTGTATTATGTTATGCAAGGGTTATTTTATTCTATAAATTAAATATAAATCTTTTAAAAACACATTAATTAAAGGTAAGTTAGTAGTTTTAAATGTGTTGATAGTTATGTAGATATAATAATTAATAAAATATGTGTTCACATACTTACCCATTTTCATTAAGTGATGCTCTCCTTTCCCACAGATTTGGTTGCTTCTTAAAAGACAGTGTTACTGGAACTCTTCCAAGAATGACTAGGAAAAATGCAATTTCTGGGCATTCCTTAAAACAATGCGTTTATCAACGAAGTGGTAAGTTGTAGTTTACTTGTTTCAATTTGTGTAATTTAGTTATAACATGCCTTACCTAGTCTTTCTTCCTTTCTTTCTTTCCTTCCTTCCTTCCTCCCTTCCTTCCTTCCTCCCTTCCTTCCTTCCTTCCTTCCCTTCCTTCCTTCCTTCCTTCCTTCCTTCCTTCCTTTCTTCCTTCCTTTCTTCCTCCCTCCCTCCCTCCTTCTCTCTCTCTCTCTCTCTCTCTCTTTTTCTCTCTCTCTCTCTCTCTCTTTTCTCTCTGTCCTTTTGTTTCTGTCTCTCTGTCTCTTTCTTTTCTTGCCAGTTGGCTATGGATCCTCCATACCTTTGTGGAAGGCAGTCCCCCTGAGAATTTTTTTTTTTATTTTGAATAGATTTTTGTGGTACTATTTGTTATAACGTTACGTACATTTCCGATCTATCCCTGCCATCCCTTATAACAAAGAATTAGAAATAAGGAAAAAAGTCAACAAGACCAATCAACACATCAAAAAATAGTATTACATGCAATATTAACTCAGTCAAGAAATATTTATCAAGCTTACTATGTTCAATGCATTGTACTAAGTTCTGAGGATACAAGGAAAGACAAAAGATGATCCCTGACATCAATGAGTTCATATCTAATATTTATACTTGTAGACTCCTATATCTGCAAAGAAGAGGAGAAGGAGGTATTCTTGGGGAATTATATTCCAGTGGATAAAACACCATGTGGTTTTGTTTAGATTTCTTTTCTTCTACTTCCCATAGATAGTAGATGGATCCTCTAGGAATTCTCTATGGTGACTAGTGATATAGAAGTCAATCAATTTCTAACTAGAATTGAGCACAGATTATGTTTGAGACACTGTTCCAGGCATGGTAATGTTCTCCAAAGCCACAGGGATAACACTGATGGATAGGTATCTAGCTAAGGAAATTTATCCAGTTTTAGACCTTGGTCACACAGTCACTATATGGCAGAGCTGGGACTTAAACCCACATCTTCCTGACTCTGATAGCTCTCTCTTATACTATACCATAGCTGCCTCCCCCATTTTAGAGACGAAGAAGGGACCAGCTTAGAGTCACACAGCTAGTAAGATTCATTACTTACTAGTAACGAAAATGTCAAATACAAATAGATTACATGGAGCAATTAAAAGAAGAGGTTTTAAATGCACAAATTAAAAGTAAAGGGAATTTGTAGAAAGACGCTATCTGCATCCAGAGAAAGAGCTGATAAATAGAAGTATGGCTAGAATAATTTCACACACACACATACATATATATGCACACACACATACATATATACAATACATATATATATATATATATACACAGATAAATATACATATACATACACACACACACATGTGCCTATTTGTGTCTCGTGGGAGCCCTCTCTAGCATGGAGGAGGGAGGAAAAAAGAAAAAAAAGAAATTTATGTGATAACTTTGTGTATGTTTGAAGAGAATAGCAAGCTGTACATGGTAGATATGCAGTTTCATGTGCAATCATCTTTTTTTATTGAGCTGTATTGTGGGAATGCTTGTTTTGTTCCATGAATTGAAAATAAAATTAGAAAAAGAAGAGATTTTCCTAATGGTGTGTTAAAGATGAAATACTTTCTTTCAGGGCCATTGATTAAAGGGGTTACATTATTCCAGTCAGGAAACCACATTAGTTCTGTTTGTTATGTTTCTACAGCTTGTAGCAAGGAGAACCATGAAGGACTTGATATGAGAGGGGTGAATTTCAATGTAACCAAGGTGAACACTGTTGAAGAATGTCAAAAACAATGTACAAACCATGCCCTCTGCCAATTTTACACATATGCCACGCAGACGTTCCACAGATTGGAGTATCGGTGAGCAGCAATCTTCCTTGAAGATTCTGTTAAGGATTTTAATTTAAGCCTCAAGTAACTCTTTTTCAAATCCAAATGAAGGCCATTCCAATCTCACTTTTCTTCTTGGGATTCTTGAAACAGCAGCTATCTTTGTGGGCGGGGCTAAGTCCTGATGAGGATGGGATCTCCCATGGGAGACAGTGAAGTCAACAACGGCATAGAGGGAATTTATATTTTCATAAGTGTTGAAGCTAAATGGTCAAGCATGGTTCATTGCCGGGCCTGAAAGCATTCCAGTCTTCTCATCATCCAAGGAATGTCCATTTTAGAATTCTATTCTAGTTGATGGGTTTGCTATGCCACATTGGATAGAAAATTCCCAAGAGTCAAGACAAGACAAGTTAACAAGCACCTGCTAAGTGCTAGGGACACAAAAACTTGTCCCTGTCCTCAAGAAGCTCACAGTCTATTGGAGGAAATACTATGCAAACAGCTATGAACAAACAAGATATAGAGAGCATAAATTATAGATGATAAGAGAGAGAAGGGCCCAGCATGAAGGGGGATTTGGAAACAAGAAAACTTAACAATGAAGACAACTCAGAATAAGTCCCTTCCTTCAAGGAGTTTGTGTTCTACATAACCATTGCAAAATATTTTTCATCTCGATTGATTCTCACAGCAACCCTGTGAAATGGGCAGCATAAATATGTGTCATCCCACTTGACATCCTGCTTGGAAAAACTGAGGGGCACCAGAGTAAAGTGAATTTCCTAAGACTGCTCATCTATTATGTATTAGAGCCAAGACTCAAGCCCAGGTGTCTGGAGTCTCAGCTAAAGACTCTTTCAAACACAAAAGATGATTTTTCTTCTCTCTTTCAGGCTAGGCACAGGCTCTGTTCAAGGCAGTGTTCTAGGCATGGTAATGCTATTAAAGGTATCAGTGATTTCTGATTGTAGCTTAGTCCAGTTTTTACATGTCATGAAACTATGTGTGTAAAGGTGGGGCCTGACCCTAAAACTTTTCCTAGTCTATCTATTTCTTGTTTCTTTCCCCGAATCCATCCATGTTATGGTTTCCAAATGCTTCATCTCTCATTGTATTATTGCCAAGATCATGTTATTGCCGTGATCATCTTTATTGTAATTTTCTTTGGGGATTTGCCAAGGGAGGAGAATCAAACCATGTTACAGGTGGAAGTGTGAATTGCACTGCTGAACATAGCTTACTTCATTTTGTGACAACATTCAGAATGCAAAGAACAGATACCGAGCAAAATCATCAATGAGCTTCCTTTCCTTCTTGCTCAGAAACACATGTCTGCTGAAGCACAGCCAGTCAGGATTCCCTGATACGATCAAGATGGTGGAAGGCTTGGTGTCAGGATTCTCCCTGAAGCCCTGTGGACTTTCTGATATGGGTAATTACTTATATAGCCACCATTCCACACGATTTCTTGTGCAGAAAACAAGGAACACTTGGACAGAGCTTATGCCTAATGTGGCAGAGAATAAAGATTCCTGTAACTTGGACTAATGGAACTCTGTCTCCTGGGATGGATGGATAATTCACCTGGTATTATTGAGAGGATTATCTCGAATGCTCATTTTAATTCATGTATCTATAGATAGCATTAATTATGGTAACATTATTAAAACCAGAGAAGCTGCAGCAAGGCCAGGGGGCTGTCTCCCTGTTTCATCAGCCCTCATTCAATATCTTCTCACTGATCCCTCTTTTCCCAAGACAATCCTCTCTGGCCCCCAAATTGCCTGGAATGTCCTCTCAATTTCCCACCTACTGTCAAAACTTCCTATCCCCAGTAAGTGATAATGCATTAGCACAAATTCTGATACTACTGACAAATAGAATGCATGAAATAGGTTTTCAGCATCATTGTAGATTTAGAGCTATAAGGGACCCCAGAAGTCATCTAGTTGAATCCTCTCATTTTACGAATTATGGAAACTGAGTTCCAAGAGGCTAAGTGATTTACCTGAGGTCACACAGATGAGTAAGTAGCACACCCAGTATTTGAACCCATATCTTCTGTCTCCAGATGCAATCCTCATTCCTTTGCACCACATGGTGCTTTTAAGGTGTGATACTGATGTACCCCAAGGGAATCTGGGATGCAAGAGGTTAACTAGGCTGATGCTAGGCAGAAGAAGGGGTAGGGCACAGGTCAGAGGATCTGGGGAAGTAGATGTCAGTAAGAAGAATACCTTGTTCATTTAGTATACTATATTTTCCATAGTAGACAGGAGGAAGGTCTGTTTACTAGTACTGGTAGAAAACACAACTCAACCTAGGAGCTAGGCTGTTTGTTTATTAGGGTGTTTTGTTGTTTTTTTTTTTGGCTAGGCAACGGGGTTAAGTGACTTGCCTAGGGTCACACAGCTAGTAAGTATTATGTGTCTGAGGCCAGATTTGAACTCAGGTCCTCCTGAATCCACTGTGTTGCCTAGCTGCCTCCTTTTATTAGTTATTTTTTTTTAAAGAAGAGACTAAACCATGAGAAGGGAAACAAGTCGAGGCCCAAAATTCACAGGGCTAAGATCCAAGCAGTGGAAGTCCAGAAGTTACGTTGGAACATGCAGAGAGACATATGAACAAAAGTCCTGAGATATGGCCTGACCAAAGGCTAGTGAGAGTGATGCTTCACTGGCTGCTGCAGACATTTCTGGTGCCTTTTCCTCTTCTCGTACTTTAAGGGGAGTGTTTTCACTGGGTCCTTACATGTGGATGGGAACTGAGAGAGGGTAGAGACTTCAGGTAGGACAATAGATAAGTTAGTTTTGTCAGGGAGGATTTCTGCATCCCTTCTATATTACCTCATCCTCCACTTCATCTTTTGCTTTTGTGTTCGTATCCTCTAACTCAGTGTCTGACATAGTAGGTGTTAAAATGCCCATTGATTGATTGTTTGTAAGACTGTCCATAAAACAAATTAAGACATTCGAATGAAGATTTTTGAGAGATATCTGAGAAAACAGGATCTAGGGCTGACTTTAAGTTAGGGTTAAAAATCATTGAAATTTTATGATCTAAAGAATTGGCTAATACTCACAGGCTTCCTTCTTCAACTTTCTATCTTAGGCAAATTTTACAATTTATCAGCATAATCATCCACTTAAGAGTTACTCCAGTGTCTCATTCTGATGTCATCCTTCAACTGAGACTGCTGTCTCTTCAAAGTTACTAACAATCTCTTAATTGCCAGGTCTAAAGGCCTTTTCTCAGACCCCATCCTTCTTGCCTCTGCAGTTTTTGACACTGTTGATCACCCTCTCCTCCTCATACTCTCTCCTGGTTCTCCTCCTCCTGTCTACCTGATCCTTCTCAAGTCTCCTCTGGATTTTCATCCAGGTCGTGCCCACTTACTGTGGGTATTCCTCCAAGTCTTATCTTGAACTTTGCTCTTTTATCTCTCTTTACTTTTTTTTTTCTCTTGCTGTAATCTGACTAGCACCATGAGTTCAATTACGTCTTTATGCTGATGATTCTTAGATCTGTTATTCACCCTTACTTAACATTTCTCCTAACCTCCAGACTTATATCTTCAACTACCTTTTGGACAACTCAAACTGTAAATCCCATAGCATCTTCAACTCAACATGCCCAAAGCTAACTCAATTATCTTTCTCTCCAAACCTCCCTTACACCCCTCTCTGCTAAAATCTTCAAAGCTCAGTGTGGCCACTGGTATTCACCTCCTCTGTTGTTTCTGCCTATTCCAGCAAAAACTCTAGGTATGGCTCTTTCAGAAAATCCAGAAGATAAGAGAGCATCTCAAGACAGATGAAGTGATCAACAGTATTACATGATACAGAAATCTCAAGTAATATCGGAACTAAAAAAAGGTCATCAAACGGTCGACAATTAGGAAGGTATTAATGATATTTGAAAAAATTAGTCTTAATGTGTTCATAGAGATAGTAGAGAGAGTGTTAGACTTGAAGTCAGGAAGAACTGGGTTTGAATTGTGTCTCAAACAGTTCACTCTAGACTCTGGACAAGGTTTCCTCTGTAAAATTAGTCCATTGAGTTGGAGGTCCTTTCAACTCAAAATCTATGATCTTCTGATAGGAGCCATATTCCAAGACATTAAAGAGGGAAGGAGGACTTAGGTCTTAACCTGCTGGTGCTTTAAATTCAGCATTTCCCAAACTAAACTCATCATCTTACCACCTAAAATGGTCTACACTTCCAGATTTCCATGTATCTGTGATTGAAACTGATATGCCAAGTCACACAGGCTTAAAATTTCATATCTGATGGCTCCTTCTCCATTGTTCCCCACACGCAAGCACTATTGTCCTTTCTATGTTCTACACAATCTCTTGTGTTAGTCCCTGCCTTTCCACTCCCACCACCACTATCCTAATTCAAACCATTATAACCTCTTGAGTGAACTAGTATAAGAGTTTTCTCTTTGATTTCCTTGCCTTTCCACTCCCAGTCTCTCTCCCACTCCCACTCCACAGATTGATGTTTTACTAGAGCCAAGAAGTTACAGGTCTTTGAGATGGAAGAGAATCTACTTCCTACCATATCATTTCCCTCTTCAAAAACCTTAGATAGCTCCATATTGCCTACAGAGTAAAGTAAAAACTCTCTAGGCTACAAATAAAAGATTATTCTTTTGATGATCACCTTAGCTTTCTAGTTGTGTCTCTCATTATTCCACTGCAGATGCTCTATCGCTAGCCAAATTAGACAGTTCCTATTTCTTTAATTATTTCTCACCTTGGTGTTTTTCCTTCTGTTTCCCTGTGCTTGGAGTTACCCCCAGACAAAAAGGACCAGCTAACTCTAATCTCTGCATTCAGAAGTAAGCCTTCCCTCTCATGATTGTATTCATAGGTCTCTTAGCCCCTTTATAACTTTTTTTTTCATATTCTGTGTTCTAATTACTTGTTCCTATGTTACAGCTCCCCTCCTTTGTAAATTTCATGAAGGTGGGCACAGTGGTGCTGCTCAGGTTCTATTACCAGTAGTAACACGATATCTTGCCAGCACTTGCCACAATGCTTGGCATGGTAGGTACTTAATAAAGCTTGTGAGTTGACTAGACTAGACTTACACATAAAAGACATTCAGTAAATGTTTGTTGAATCAATTGGTCAGCAAGTATATATTAAAGACCTACTATGTGCCAGGCAGTGGGACCATAAATACAAATGCATTCATCTTCTCAAATTAGCCTGCCCGTATACCTCTTGGGGATTTGAAGGGTTAAGTCACTGGCATTTAAGCTATGCACAATCAGTTTGGTGTTGTTTCCCGGGTGAGAAAAAGTTGTTATCAGTGATTTAACTTCCATAATACTATTGCAAGTTATGTATAGGTTATTAGAATTTGTAACTAGAGAGAAATACAAATGGAATTAACAAACAAGTTTAATAAAAGTGATAATCACTGAACTTTCTGCTGATCTAATCTAAATTTACTTATTTCAGACTCTATAAATTCTTTGGTATTTATCTTATACTTCTCTTTGCTAGTATCATAAAGGTCTAAAAGTCATGAGCTTTACAGCTGTAAGGGACTGTGGAAATAGTAATTAACATTTATAGAATATTTTAAAGTTGACAAAGCACTTTATGTCATACGTTATCTCATTTGTTTCCAACAAAAAATCTTGAGACATAGGTCTTTTTATTGTCCCTATTTGCAGATAGAGAAATTGAAGTTGCGAAAGGTTAAGTGATTTGTCCAGGGTCACACAGTTAGTAAGTGTCTGAAGAGGGAATTGAACTCAGGTCATACTGACTCCAAGTCCAGTGCTTAATTCACCATGCCACCTTGATACATATGTACTTAATAACTTATTTACTACTTCAAAAGCCCATGATTTCAACATTGTGGTTATTTTTTTCCAGCAATGTACATTGTATATCCTCCTAAGCAGATATGGGTTATGGGTTATGGGTTGCTTTCCCTGGAAAATCTATCACCCAATGGATAATTTCTGCTAATAAGAATCTCTGAACTTAAATAGCATGGCCCATACTTGAAGCCTTCCCAGGTCAGTAGAAACGGGCAGTTCCTGCCTTTTGCTGTTTGCCAATAGCCATGGACTCCCTTCACACCGTGATGAGGTACTGAGGGAGGAAGTCAGTGAAGAATCATGGGTAGTTGCAGAAAAAATAGCTCAAAATAAACAACAGTTCATATTCCCAAGTACCTAGACTATGGGTCTTACTAATGCAAAGGACAACTGAGTATATGACAGATGGCCTATGGAATAAGTTGTACTTTTAAAAATTTTAGATAGAATTGAGAGAATGATGGCAGTTAGAAGGATTTGGATCAATAGTCTACTGTCATGGGAAAAATCTTTCTACTCAGAAATTTAAGAATTTGCTAACTTCACAAACATGAATGACTCTGTCTTCTTTCAAATGATGTAACAAATACAAAGAAATGTTTTGGGTTGCAGCCAACTTGGGTTTAAATCTGTCCTTCCTTCTGATGCTACTATCTGTAGGACATTGAACAAGTCCTTTCACTGATCTAGCCCTTAGTTTCCTTATCTGTAAAATGAGAGACTTGGACTTCAAGGCCCCTTTAGTCTCTTCTAACTCTAGACCTGATATTTTTTTTAAAGACTGATCTCTCCATCTTGCTCAAGCTAGAAGTGAGGAGCTACCCATGGCCCTATCCCACTTCTGATTAGCACAAAGCCTTTGAACTGCTCTGCTTCCAGCCTGGGCCAGTTTCCTCCTCCCTGTGCAACCTGGAGGCCTCCCTGCTCTCAGGGACTCAGTTATTAACGTTTTTCAAACATAATGTGGATACCCATCTGCATAGTCCACTGTAGTTCAGAACTTCTGAGGTCAAGAGATCTGCCAATCTCAGCATCCCCAGGAGTGGGAATTACAGACACTTACCATCACTTCCAGCCCAATCTCTGAATTGAGCTTCAAAGGAGCAGTGGACTTACATCTTAATGTTTTGATTAATAGTACACCCAGATCTTAATCCAATATAATTTGTGTCATAGTAGTGAATTAAAAAACATTTATTAAGTGTTCAGAATGTTCCAAATGTTAGTCCAAATGTTAGTCTGGGTATGTAAAGAGAAAAAGAAGACATTCAATCTAAAAGAATTGATGCTTTACTTGGAAGACACAACAGAGGGCATATCAGCAGGGTGATGGGAAGGCTCAAAGGTCCTAAAGGAATATCAAGGCCCAGCAGCAGAGAGTCGTATCTGCAGGGTGGAGAGCCGGGAGGGCACTGACTCCCACTACTGGGAAGGGTCAGACTGACCCCCACTACTGGAAAGGGTCAGGTGAGATACTGAGTTCCTCCAGCAGAGATGGAGATCAGAGTCTGGTAGAGAGGAAAGGTTGGGGATGGGGTTTGAAGGTTTAGGATAGAAGCGGAGAAGATTGTCTCTTCCTGATACCGAAACAGCATGTGGAATTCTGAGTAATAAATGAATTTTGTGCCTTTACAGGTTGCCAAATGAATATTTTTCAACATATGTCATTTTCTGGCGAAGATGTTGGCAGAGTGATTGCTCCGGATCCTTTTGTATGCCGCACTATTTGCTCCTATTATCCAAATTGCTTATTTTTTACATTCTTTACAAACACATGGCATATACAGCCACAAAGGTATGTGGGATTTTGGCTGTCATTTTGTAACAAATTTTATAATTCTCACATTTAGAGGCTTAGACTTTTTCAAAATCAGCCAATAGTGCTATGAATAGATGACTGGCCTTATAGTTAGGAAAATCTTATATGGCTTTATGCCAGGGACACACAATCAATTATTGGTTGTGTGTTCCTGGGTAAGACAGCTTTTCAATGCCCCAGGCAACATTTTTTTTTCAAGACTACAAATTGCAGACAAATTTCCAATACACCTTGGGTTCCCTACTCTAATGAAATCACAGATTTGGATCAAAAACTTTCTACAACAATATGCTTTTTAAAAACTGATTATGTATTTTTAGTTTTCAAATTCACTTTTATAAGATTTTGAGTTCTAAAAATTTCCACCCTCCTTCCCTTCCCTTCCCTTCCCCCAAGACGGAATGCATTCTGATACAGGCTATATGTGTATAATCATATTAAACATATTTCCACATTAGTCATGTACAATAATACTTTGAGCAGGAGAGTGGGTTTGAGGCTTAGTTAGGATAAGAGGTCAGTATTCCTGCAACCAGAGTCCCTGATTTCTCTTCTTCCAACCCCAGTTACCTCAGCAAAGCCTTTATGTGAAATCAAGGTCAAAGTCTACTTATCTTCTGTCAATATTACAAAATTCCAGTTACTAAAGTACCTCCAGTCATGATTTTTTTTTAAAAAGAAAGAATAATGATCCCTCTGTTCCTGAAGGAGAGTTCAATTTTAAATGCTTTCCCTACTTACCTAGTGTTTCTCATGTTCTTTTTAATTTGCTTTTAGAAATATGTGTTTTCTTAAGACATCAAAGAGTGGAAAACCAAGCTCTGAAATACCACAGGTCAACACCACCTCAGGATATAGTCTTCTAAGCTGCAAAGATTTGCCTGGTAATGTGGTACAATAACAAGTAGTAATTGAAGAGCATCAGTAAGATGAAGGGGTTAGATTGGAGAGGATTCCTTATTCTATATACTTATCAGTTCTCTCTGGATTCAAATCATATCTTTCTTCATATGTCCCATTTTTAATTTGTGTATTTATAATAGTCAAAATGACTTAGTCTCTCAAAGTCTTTCTTAAAACAATATTGCTATTACTGTATACAGTATTCTCTTGGTTTTGCTCATTTAACTCTTCATTACTTCATGCAAGTCTATGTTTTTCTAAGATCATTGAGCTCATCATTTCTTAGCATAGTAGTATTCCATCACAATCATATACTACAACTTATTCAGCCATTCCCCAATTGGTGGACATCCCTGCAATTTCTAGTTCTTTGCCACCACAGTTGTGTCTAATGGTAACCATATCTAGGGTGGGGTGAGGGGGGAGGGAAGAAAAAAAAGAAAAAAAAGAAATTAACATGATAATTTATTATATATTTAAAAGGAATAGCACATTGTACATAATAGATTTGTGTTTTCATGCATAATAATCTTTTTTTTAATACTATGTTATAAAAATGTTTGTTTCATTCCATAAATTAAAAAAAAATAAATTTTAAAAAGATTGGATAAGATTGCCAAGGCTATTCCAGCATTGTGGTAGAGTGAAATGGGGTGCTGAATGTGTAGATAGGAAGCCTTCAGCTTGTAGGATCAGGTGTTTAAAGTAAGGAAAGGTCTTAGAGGTTGTCCAGTCCAAACTTTTCATTTTATAAATGAGGAATTGAGGTATGGAGATGATGACAGCCTTGCCCAGGGTCATACAACGTTTGAGTGTCTCAGGAAGGATTCAAACTCAGTTCTTCCTGGTTCTACTCACTCCCTGCTACAGATATTAATATTCTGTTTTGCATCTGGGGAGACTAAAACTCAGAGAGATGAAATGATTTGACCTTGGTCATATAGCTAGTAACTGGATAATGCTTTAGAGAAAAAACAACATGACTGAGTGGATAGAGAGGTGGCTTCGAATCAGGAAGACCTGAGTTCAAGTTCTGGCTCTGATATATATACTGGCCAGGTGGCACTGGGCAAGTTACCTAAGCTAGTGCTGATCTACATTGGTTAGAGTGAGTTCCTCATTGAGAGTTCCTTATATCAATGAAATCACAGAGGGAGAGAGAGAGAGAGAGAGAGAGAGAGAGAGAGAGAGAGAGAGAGAGAGAGAGAGAAGCAATAATAATAGGATGAAACCAAATCCATACCTGTATATTTAGACAGCTAGGTGGTACAGGGCATAGAGTGCTGGGCCTGGAATCAGGAAGACCTGAGTTCAAATCTTGCTTCACTCTCTTATTAGCTGTGTGACCCTGAGCAAGTCATTTAATTATTCTCTGCCTCAGTTTCCTCATTTGTAAAAATTAGGATGATAATAGCATCTTACCTTCCAGAGTTGTTGTCAGGACAAAATAAGATATTTGTAAAACAAGTGCTCTGTAAGTGCTAGCTGCTATTATTATTTGTGTGTGCATTTTCCATCTTTCATGTCTGTGACCAGTACAGAATGATGCCATTCCCAAAGGTATGTTGGTGTGGACTTTGAAGGGGATGAGTTGGAAGCTGTCTATGTTAAAGGAATTAAGGCTTGTCAAGAAAACTGTACAAACAAAATCCGCTGTCAGTTTTTCACATATACATCCCACCAAGGAGAATGCAAGGAAGACAGGTACTAGCTAACAAAATTCTTGAACATATTTGCCACTTCTACAAAGACAATATCTTTAAAAACCTCACATTTTCTTCTTCTTTTCTTTTTTCTCTTTCCTTCCTTCATTTCTCTTTCTTTCTTTCTTTCTTTCTTTTTTTTTCTTTCTTTCTTTCTTTTTCTCTTTCTTCTTCTTTCTTTCTTCTTTCTTTTCTTTCTTTTTCTTTTTTTTTTCTTTTTTTTTTTCTTTCTTTCCTTCCTTCCTTCCTTCCTTCTCTCTCTCTCTCTCTCTCTGTCTCTCTCTCTCTCTTTCTCTCTTTCTTCTTCCTTCCTTCCTTTTCTATTTATCTTTGTAGGTGTAAATGTTCCTTTAAAATATCTTCGAATGGTTCTCCAACTAGAATAGTCTATGGGACAGAAGGTACCTCTGGTTGTACTTTAAGAATGTGTAAAACGCCAAGCATCTGTGGTAAGTAAAGTCCTTATTTTTCTATCTAAGTGTAATCAGATACCTTGTAACATTATAATTCAATGAATCCCTGTCTTTTGAGAGTGAAGGTTCTCTGATTTACTGCTTAATTCTAGACACTGCCTCCAGCACTTCTCACCATCAGAAGACCAGAATCCAAATCCAAGTTCCTAGTTGTGTGACCTTGGGCAAGTCACTCCATTTCTCTAAGCCTCAGTTTTCCTCACCTATAAAATAGCAATGGTTAGACTTGTCTCATGTTGTCAGTCTCAGACGAGATGATGTAGATAAAATGCTTCATGACTTTCCAGTCTATGTAAATGTTACGTGTATGTCACCCCTCATGACCATTATGATTCTTTGTAGTCTGCACAAAGACAGTAACTACAAGGATTGTTGGAGGCACTAGATCTTCCCCACGAGAGTGGCCATGGCAAGCCTCCTTACAAGTCAAACTGAAGACACAGAGTCATGTGTGTGGAGGCTCAGTCATTGGGAATCAGTGGGTCATAACAGCTGCCCATTGCTTTGATGAGTGAGTATTGGCTCTTCTCTGAATTCCAATAGAAGGAGGAGAAATGATATTGGGCAAACTTCACTATCACCATGTTATTATTTTAATTCCTATGTCGGGAATATTTTCCTTAACTCCTTGGCTTTATCTCGCCTCCTGCTCTCCTTTAAATGTGTACCAAGGTGAAGATATCTGGCCATGTTTTAGAGAAATGCTTTGTCCTTCACGTGCACATAGTGCCGTCTCATTAACATGGACTAGATGGGGAAGAGGGAAGGAAAGAATGAGGGCCAATCTGTATGTGTGACTCTAATGCAATATATATATATATATATATATATATAGTATAATGTGAATAATGTGAATATAAGGTATAACGTGTGAAAATTCTACAAACCTAGGCATTTTCAATGAACAAAGGGGCAGCAAAATTTTTCCCACAGTGGGATGCTATTGTTTTCAACATTAACAGCTCTGATGTGTTCACAAGAGCAATTAAAAAGAAGAAGCAAAGAGAGCTTCCACTAGCTGGCAGTAAAAACCTGCTATAACCAAACACATCTCATATGTATTTAACTGCTTTTACTAG
>NW_027556099.1:0-21154 GCF_003287225.1 Phascolarctos cinereus | reverse complement strand
TATGGTAAATAGTAAATACAAATATGAATTGTTATTATAAATGATTTCAATCTATTATTTTTTCAATATA
Source organism: Phascolarctos cinereus (assembly GCF_003287225.1). NCBI lineage: Eukaryota > Metazoa > Chordata > Mammalia > Diprotodontia > Phascolarctidae > Phascolarctos > Phascolarctos cinereus. Next base: position 21,084 of record NW_027556099.1, on the reverse strand, counting down.
TATTTAAATCAATTTTTATGTTCTTTTTACTCTTTTGTTTCTTTTCCTCCTCCTTTCTTTCCTTTCTTTTTTCTTCCCTTCCTTTCCTTTCTTTTCTTTCTTTCTTTCTTTTTTCTTTCTTTTCTGCTTTCCTTTTCTTTTTATTTCTCTTTTCTCTTTTTCCTTCTTTTTTTCTATTTCTCTTTTCTTTCTACCTTCTTACTTTCTTTCCTTCTCTTTCTTCCTTTCTCTCTTTTTTCTTTCTCTTCTTTCTCTCTCTTTCTTTTTCCTTCCTCCTTCCTTCTTTCCTTCCTTCCTTTCTTCCTTCCTCAGCCTCCCAGCTAGAATTATATGTGTATACCACACCCCCAGAAATAAGATTAAAAAAAATAAATTAAAAGTACTCATCACTTAAGTATAAGAAATAGACTGAATTGCTCAATGAACTTTAATAGGTGTGAGTAGAAATGGACTTCTCAATATGGGACACAGGCCCTTAGGAAAACAATAGCTGATCAAGCTTATTTTCTGTGCTCAGCAAGGGTCTGGCTTTAGTTCTGATGAGGTCTCTCCCACCTCCACCCCCCACCCCCAGCTGCTGATCCAGTAGAGTGAGTCACCTGTCTTGGCAGAAAGGGGACCTAAATCAGGCCTGGCACCAGCCCACTCCTGTGGTCAGGAAGTTTAACCAGCTGAATCAGGAAATGGAGAGGGGCTGATGCCAGGCAAGAAAGGGCTCCAGCCTTCATTGGCCTCCAACTTCATTGTTCCTGGGAAAGCTCTTGCTGTCTCTATGCCAGCTTTCTCAATGATGTCCAAGACCTTGAGTTCTGCTGGAGAAAAGATTCTTAGCCTTCATTTGTTGTCATAGATATCCTTAGCATCTAGTGAAGCCCTTCTCAGAATATTATTTAAATGCATGTGACAAACTATACAGGATTACAAAGGAAACCAACTTTACTGGAATAAAAACGTCATCTCCCCATCCCCCATTTGAGGTCACAGACATCGCTGAGATCTACCCATTAACCAGAACTCCCCCTTCCCTGCCCTTTTTTTGGGGCAGTCTAGATATAGAGTTGGGAGGGACCTTACAAGTTGTCTAGTTCAGCCTCTTTATGTTATAGAGGAGAAAATAGAACCAGAAAGGTATAATTTGTCAAGGTTGCATAGGCAGTAAGTAGAAGAGATGAGGTTTGAACTGAGTCCTCTGGTTCTAAATGCAGGCTCTTGCTATAGGCACTAAGGTTATTGGCCCTCACCACCCCAAATCCATGGGGATGTGCTGTGCTGTTCTCTCCTCTTTCTTCAACAGGGAAGATGAGGTCACATGTACATATCTCCTTTTTCTTAATATAGCCAAGAAAGACTGAAATTTGCCACAAGGAACTTTTTTATTAAGAACCAGAAAGAGACACAGGGAAGAAACCACTACTGTCAAGAAAGCTTAAAAATGAATTTGCTGACTAGTATAAGATTCTACAGACTAGATGGAGGTGGGTCCAAAACCTTTGTGGATCGTATCCAAATCTTCCTGTTCAGATCTTTGTCCACTTGGACTCCAAGCTGTCTTTGGGACCTCCTGTCCAGGGCCACATTCCAGCTCCCGTAATTCACCAATGGGGACCTTGGAATTGGTCTTTACTCTTTGGGTCTCAGTTTCCTTTAATACAAGAATCATAGATTTAGAATTGGGAGAGATCTTTGACATTATTTACTCCAACCCTTTTATTTTATAGATGAGACAACTAAGGCCCAGAGACTTTAAGAGATACGCTGAATGTCCCAAAGGTAACTATATGGTACTAAAAGGAACAGGTGAGGTTTGAATCCAGGTTCTTTGATGATTAATCCATCATTCTTTCCACTTTATCATGTAGTCTGGGATTGATTCTTGCTCTTTCCTCAGGCCTTGGTTACCTACCCTGTAAAATGAAGGGGTGAGATATCTATTCCAATTTATTAAACAACAAAGAGATACAGGGAGACCCCCTTACAACTAACCATCACTTATACTTCTAAGTTCTGTGAAACCTTAGCAAGGTAATAATCTCTCCTAGTTAAAGGGAGGGGTTCTACGATTGATGAGCCTGCCTTAGCCATGGGTAGATGAGAAGACAGGCTGGTCCTTTCTGTGGGCCTGTGCTATGGTCACTAAGCCATTTCCAAGGGATAGGATTTTGCCACAAATGCAGAAACCTCCGAACCAGGAACAGAAAATTGGCTTCCTCTTCCCAGACCTTTGCCAGCCAGCTCTGAGGGGGGGGATGTAGCTTTGGAGTTGGCATAGACATTATTATAGCAAAGTTGGAAAACTCTCTTGCTTCTTAACACAATACAGCTTAATGAGATTGTTAGCACGTGATGAGAACCTGCTGTAATTGCTATATCTTCATAAGAAGGTGTGTGTGTATGTGTGTGTCTATGTGTGTCTGTGTGTGTTCAAGTGTGTGAGTTTGTGCATGCATGTACATACCGTGCTGGATTGTCATTACAATCACACTTCTAACTGCTAACTCTGGAGTTGTGAAATCTGCTGGGAAGGCACTGGGCCTGCCAACCAGCTACAAAGCAACCGTCCAGGTGGATGACAAGTTAATTAGGAGAAATGGAAACCAATTAATACTTAGGCTGTGCTTTCTGATGAGTCTGTGAGACTTTTTCACCGAGGGCTTGCTGCAAGGAACAGTAGGGTGTGGGGAGGTTTCAGCACACTCCATTCTGCTGGGGTCGCAGAATTTAGAGCTGGAAGGGACGCTTAAAGATCATCTAGTTCGCCCCCATCATTTTACAGATGGAAAAAAAAAGCTGAGGCCCAGAGAAAGGAAGTTGCCACAGCTATAAAATAACAGATTTGGGATTCAAACCTGGATCTTAGGATTTCAAATCCAGTGCACTGTACACACCTTCCTGGGGTGATGAACAATCTATCCACAGTGAAAAGATGGTCCTATCCTTGGGAGACTGTACAATTCAAGTTTGTCAGCTTCCATTAGCCTCAAAGGTTGACAAGACTCAAGCCAAGTAACACTTGACTCCCAAAACAATATTAAAATAGTCCAGAAAGGAGAGAGGTGGAGGGGGTTGGTAAGCCTACCACTTAGGAAGAAGGGGAGAGAGGAGAGAGAAAGAGAGATGGAGAGACAGAGACAGAGAGACATAGAGAGAGAGGGAGAGAGAGAAAGAGAGAGAGAGAGGAGAGAGAGAGAGAGAGAGAGGAGAGAGAGAGAGAGAGAAGAGAGGAGAGAGAAAGTTTTTTTAAGTTTAATTCTGGAGAATTTTTGTCTCAGCCTCATAATGATTGCTGTACCTGGCCCTTGATATTTTCCCAGCTGATTAGCTCTGCATCCCTATCCCATGATGAGTTGCCACAACAATCCTGTAATTTCCTTGTCTGGCACTGCTGCCCCAACTGTGCCCCATTATAGGGAAAGGGGAGGGAACCCTTCCTGGGGCCCACTATGTATAATCAGCTTCCTTTACAATTTTTTAAAAGTTTCATCTTGGGCTTCTTGAGAGAAGCACACACGTGAGGAGAAAAACAAGTGTAAGAATATTTTCTCTACTTTGAATAATAAGTTATTTGCTCCTGGTAATCTTTCTTTCTGGGTAGAGAAGACAAGCTGAAGAGCATGTAGAACACTATGGAAATTTAGTGAAAAGAAACTAGAGGATAAGATTGTGTGTTCATGTGACCTATTATCCCGACAAGCTCCCAAGTGGACTTAGATAATACATAGGATTCTAGGGATCTGTGAAGAATCAAGAATCTCAGTGTTGGGGCGGAGCCAAGAAGGCAGAGTGAAAGCAGTGACTTGCTTGAGCTCTCCTCTCCAAATACTCAATAAAAATGGCTGTAAACAAATTCTGAAGCAGCAGAACCCACAAAAAGACAGAGTGAAACAAATTTCCAGCCCAAGACAACCTGGATGATTGATCAGAAATGTGTATCGTGCCAGGCAGGGAGTGCAGCGCAGTGTGGGTGCGCAGGCCTCAGTAAACCTGGAGCCGGCCTCAGAGGACTGAATCATGGGCAGCTGTGGAGGTTTCCAGACTCCTCAATCCACCAAAGCCAAAGACAACTTAGAAGATCAGTGGGAAAAGTCTGTTTCTGTCGCTGGTCAGAGAGGAAGGCGGGGTTTCAGCTCCATTCCCCAAGAGCGTGGCCCTGGGGGGGGGCAGCTGCTTCCCGAGCTTCCGGCTCACAGACTGAGGGGGAATCCAGTGGCTGATCAGAGAGGGATTGCAGGGATCTCTTTGCCAGTGCAGAGGCAGGAATCTCTTGCTTTGCCCGTGTGTGGATCTGGGTCACAGTTCTGGGCGGCAGTGCTGGGGTGAGGAGGAGCACTGGCATGGTGCAGCTTGTAGTGGCTGTGGAGAGGAACCCCTCCTCACAGTTATGGGACAGAAAGGAATATTTGTGGTCACAGGCCAGGAAAGGAGTAAACACCTTGCCCCTTATCATACCACCTTGGAAGAACTGAAAATTTACAGGTCCCTAAAAGTATCTCTGAAAACAGCTGTACAAACTTCTGAAGCTTGGGACAGTACATTCTCCACATTGGAAGCAGACTCTTACCTTAACAAGGAGTTTAAAACTCAAGTAATTGGCTGGGATCATGAGCAAACAGAGCAAAAAGAGTCAGACTATATTATCTTACTTTGGTGAAAAAGAAGATCAAAACATACAACCAGAAGAAGACAACCAAGTCAAAGCTCCTACATCCAAAGCCTCCAAGAAAAATATGAATCAGTCCCAGGCCTTGGAAGAACTCAAAAGGGATTTTGAGAAGCAAATAAGGGAAGTAGAGGAAAAACTCGGAAGAAAAATGAGAGTGATGCAAGAAACTCATGAAAAACAAGTCAACAGCTTGCTAAAGGAGACCCAAAAAAATACTGAAGAAAATAACACCTTAAAAAACAGCCTAACCCACATGACAAAAGAGGTCCAAAAAGCCAATGAGAAGAAAAATGCCCTATAAAGAAAAATTGGCAAATGGAAAAGGAAGTCCAAAAGATTACTAAAGAAAATACTTCCTTAAAAATTAGAATAGAGCAATTGGAAGACAGTGACTTTATGAGAAATGAAGACACTGTAAAACAAATCCAAAAGAATGAAAAATTAGAAAAACATGTGAAATATCTCATTGGAAAAAAAACTGACCTAGAAAATAGATCCAGGAGAGAGAATTTAAAAATTATTGGACTATCTGAAAGCCATGATCAAAAAAAGAGCCTAGACATCATCTTTCAAGAAATTATCAAGGAAAACTGCCCTGATACTTTAGAACTGGAGAACAAAATAGAAATTGAAAAAATCCACCGATCTCTTCCTGAAAGAGGTCCCCAAAGGAAAACTCCTAGTAATACTAATAGCCAAATTCCAGAGTTCCCAGATCAAAGAGAAAAATATTACAAGCAGCCTGAAAGAAATAATTCAAGTATTGTGGAAACACAATCAGGATAACACAAGATTTAGCAGCTTGTACATTAAGGGACCGCAGGGCACAGAATATAATATTCCAGAGGGCAAAGGAGATAGGATTACAACCAAGAATCACCTACCCAGCAAAACTGAGTAAAATCCTTCAGGGGAAAAATTGGTCATTCAGTGAAATAGAGGACTTTCAAGCATTCTTGATGAAAAGACCAGAGCTGAATAGAAAATTTGACTTTCAAATGCAAGACTCAAGTGGAACATGAAGAGGTAAACAGGAAAGAGAAATCATAAGAGACTTATTAAGGTTGAACTATTTACATTCCTGCATGGAAAGATGATATTTGTAACTCATGAGAACTTTGTCAGTATTAGGGTAGTTGAAGGAAAAAAATATGTATGTATATATATAGATAGATAGATAGAGGGCACAGGGTGAGTTGAAGATTAAGGGGTCATATCTGGAGAATAAAATTAAGGGATGAGAGAGGATGATACTTGGAGAAGAAAGGGAAAGGTAGAATGGGTAAATTATCTAACCAAAAAAAAAAAACAGAAAAGAAGTCTCCTCACAGTGGAGGGAAACAGGGGAAGGTGAGAGGGAATGAGGGAATCTTATTCTTATAGGATTTGGCTTAAGGAGAGAATAACATACACATTCAGTTGGGTATGGAAATCTGTCTTACCCTACAGGAAAATAGGGGGAGAAGGGGACAAGAGAGCAGGGGGATGATAGAGAGGAGGGCAGATTGGGAAAGAGGGTAATCAGAAGTAAATACTTCTGAGGAGGACAGGGTCAAAAGAAAGGATAGAAATAGATGGGAGGGCAGGATAGGATTAAGGGAAATAGAGTTAGTTTTTCACAACATGCCTACTAAGGAAGTGTTTTGCATAACTGCACATGTACAACCTATATTGAGTTGCTTGCCTTTTCAATGAGGGTGGGTGGGGAGGCAGGAAGGGAGAAAATTTGGAACTCAAAGTTTTAAAAACACATGTTTTAAAAAAATGTTTTCAAATGCAACTGGGAAATAAGAAATACAGGAAATTGGGTACAGAAATCTATCCTGCTCTACAGGAAAATAGAAGGAGAAGGGGATAAGAGAAGGGAAGGGGGAGAGATAGAAGAGAAGGAAGACCAGGGGAAGGGATATTCAGAATGCATACCATCTTGGGGTGGGGGGAGGGGAGAGAAATTTTGGAACTCAAAAACTTGTGGAAGTGAAAAAAAATAAAAACAAAGAAATTAAATCCAAAAAATAGAAAATAAAAATTTCAAAAAAAAAAAAAGAATCTCAGTGTTGGCAGGGTTGCTAATATGATAGATAAAGAGCTAGCAGGGACTTTATTTTACATACCCCTTATTTTACAGTTGAAGAAACTGAGTCCCAGGAAAATAATAACTTGCCTAAAGTCACACAGAGAATGTATCAGAGGCAGGATTTTAGCACAAGTCCTTAGTTAACATTTACTAAGCATTAACATTGTGCTAGGCACTGTGCTACATTCTGGGGGTACAAAAAGAGGGCCAAAAACATGGGCCTTGCCTTCAAAGAGCTTGTATTTTGATGGGAGGAGATAACATGCAAAAAAATTTTACACTCTGTATATATAGTATATGTATGTATATCTTTATGTATGTATGTATCCACATGTAGTATATATGTGGTATATATGGTATGTGTATATGTGTTTGTGGTATATATGTGGGGGTCTACATATTTATGCACATTTGTATATGTGTGTACACATATATAGATCTATAGACAGATAGATATAGATATAAATGGAAGGTAATGGTAGAGAAAAAAACACTAATAATAGACTGGAGGTAGAGTCAGGACTGGAGCCTGGGAAAGGTCTCCTGTAGCAAACAAGCTTTGAACTGAGACTTGACAAAAGCCAAGAAAGTGGAAGGTAGAGTTGAGGAGGTATGAGGGACAGCCAATACAAAAGCACAAAGTAGAGAGTGAATGTGGTATGCAAGGACTATCATAGAAGCCAATGTATCATAGAGTACATGGAAAGAATAAAGTATAAAAAGAAAGGAAAAGTAGGAAGAGGCCAGATTACAAAGAGCTTTAAAAGCTTAGCAGTAGCTTTTTTATATTTATTCTTGGAGGTAATAAGAAGCCAATGGGTTTTGGGGTGGGGAGGGCAACATCCTCAGAGATGCTACCACCATTAATCACTTCCAGTTTGTTGCTGGTGTGATAAGAAAGCAAAGGTGACTAAAGCTGTTTTGTGAAGATTGGTTTTCAAGCTATTTTAACCCAGCTGTTGAAAAATATTGCAAGGATCAAACATGTTTAAAGCATTACTGATTTTAGATAATGTCCCATGTCATCCAACTACACTTTGGCTCATTGTGTGAGAATATGAGTGTGCAAATTGGTCAACATATAGGTAAAATTCTCTGAACCCTCTGGTGTATATACGAAGATTTAAAGAAGAAGAGAATTCAATTAAATGATAATATGACATTTTCATTATATTGTCAGTGTAGCTTTATCCTTAGGTACAATATTCCGGTTTTTAATTTTTTTAAATTTTACTTTCTATAAATACTTCGTATTAAACTTGAATCAGAGATATATTTTTCTTATCACTTCACTGTTATATTATGTCAATAAACTGACTGAAATTTATTCAAAATCTTTTCATTATCTATTTCCATTTGGTTGGAACCAATGATCAAAATTTACTTATAATAATGACTCTAAATAATAAGAAGTGGAACAATTTGACCACTTCACAATTTGTTATTGCCATTAATCAGGAGTTAGCTGTATTTAAAGGATGGGGGAAACATGAACTTCTGTGTAAGTAGCATGGAAGCAGCCAGTAGACAGGTAGACATTGAAGATTAGTTAAAGTGGAAGTGGTCAAGTGACAGATCTCCTGTAGAAAACTTGATGGATTGGGATCAAGGGTTCCTATATAAGAATTTGCCTTGTCAAGCAGAGGGGCCACTTCTTCCTGTGAGACTGGGGAGACGATAGTGAAGGAAATATCTGAAGAATATGACATGAGGAGGGGAGAAGAGGGAACCCTTAGCAAATGGTCTCAGTTTTTTCAGTGAAGTACAAATTGAGGTCTTGAACTGAGAAGTTAAGGGAGGGGGAGAAGAATACCATGAGAGTCTTGAGAAAGATGAAATTTAAGGACTTGGTGTTCTTCATCTTATTGGAATCATTGTAGATGATGATTCTGAGCTTATCCAAATAGTGTGAACAGTCAGAGCCACTCTGCAAGGTGGGGGGGGGGGCGTGGAAATCTATAAAGGCCCAGTTAATCAGCATTGGAAGCATGCAATGGGTCTCACAGTCCATTGGAAATGGAGTTTTGGGATTCTGTCTTGGAGGGCTCAGAAAGGAAGGAGTTATTGTCCACCCAGGAAGGAGGAATGTGAAGAGGAAGGTTAGAGAGAAGGAATGATTGAAATATTTGATCTTCCAGGATCTTCTGTGCCCCAAAAGTTCTGGGACACCTGGTGCAGAGGAAGGAGGAAATTGGAAAGAGTGCCCCTGGTGAAGGGGAATTTTCTCTGACTTCCCCATGGTCTGACCTCAGCAGAGTCTGATAATCTATACAATATTCTACACACATAATCACCTACCTCTGCAAAGAAGGCATTTTCTCATCTCTTTCTCAGAAACAAGCTTGGTCATTAACTTTACACAACATTACACAACATATTTTACTGTAATTGTTCTTTCCATTTCCACTGTTGTCAATACCTATTTACTCGGTCTCTGTCTCTTTTTGTCTCTCTTTCTCTGCCTCTGTCTCTTTATCTCTGTCTGCCTCAATCTCTCCCTCTCTCTCTCTCTCTCTCTCTCTCTCTCTCTCTCTCTCTCTCCCTCTCTCCCTTAGCCTATCACTTTTTTTCAGACTTAGTCTGTCCCTCTTTCTCCATTTTTCTGTCACTGTCTGTCTACTTCTGTCTCACTGTCTCTGACTCAATCTATTGCTCTGCCTCAATCTCTCATTTCTCATGACTCCAATTTATGCTTACAAAGCTACCAAAGTGATTTTCTTAAAGTGAAAGTCATTCCCCCAACTCCCTAGTCAAAAAGCTCCAGTAGTTCCATATTATCTCTAAGATAAAAAATATAGACTCCTCTGTTAAGTGTTTATAGCTCTTTACACTTGCGCCCCTTACTATTCTTATCTTTTTCATATTACTCTCTTCCATGCAGTCTGTGATGCAGTTATGCTTACTCTTCCTCACACAGAACATCTCATTTTCTATCTCTGCTCCTCTGCATTGGTTAGCTTATATTCCTAGATTGCTTTGCCTTTATACTTTTTGTAATTTCTGGTTTCCTTCAAGAATCAGCTCAAGTCCACCTTTTGCAGGGCCTTTCCTGGTCCACTCAGCTAATGGTGCCTTCTCATCCATCGTTCCCTTGTATCTATTTTATGTTTATCTTGTGTATTACGTTCTCCAGGCTAGTGTGTGACCTGAAGTGGACAGCTACTACCTTTAGGATGAGGGTATCATGAGGGCCCAGGCTCCAAAGACTGTAGTGCATTACACCATACTATTTTGCTTTCCCCAACAGAAAAGCAGTAAGCACAATTACGTCTTAGCAAAGGCATTTACTAAGATAACATAATAAAAACAATAATGAGAAAAGATTTTACCCATAAATCACCAACATATTCTCCATAATACATCGAATCCTTGGGAAAGAGGACCACAGTGGTGGTGAATACGTAGGGAACACAAGTGGTCAAGATTATTCACGCCCCTGGTCCTGTCAGGCTTCTAATACTTTTCTTTCTCTCTTTGTGTGGTCATATCAGCAGCCCAACTCAACAGTTCTCTCTTGAGCTCATAATCTGCTCTCTTCTTTGCTGCCAGAGGCCATATCCCTTGAAGTTGTTTCCTGCTTGATATGACTATTTCTCTGTATCCTTGCCTCCTTGGAGAGAATCTGTGACTTTAACTTTAACTCTCTCCAACTGCTAGATAGGGTCTCTCTCCTCTCTCTCTCTCTCTCTCTCTCTCTCTCTCTCTCTCTCTCTCTCTCTCTCTCTCTCTAGCAAGTCTTGTAGATGCCATGCTCAATGAAAGGAAGATGAGAAAGCAATGCCCTCCTCCACCCCACCCAATGATTTCCTTTCAAGAACTGGGTTTTTCCTTTATGGATCTTACCAGAACTGCCTCCAACTAACCAAATTAGGGAATTTAAGTGTCACTGGTAATTCTTTTTTTAGTTTTAATTTTTTTTTATTTTATTAATTTACTTTCATTTATCAACAAAAACTTCCATATACTTTTGAGTTCAAAAATTTTCTCCCTCTTCCTCCCCACCCTCCCCAAGATGGTGCACAATCTGATATAGGCTTTACATTTACATACCATTAAACATATTTTCACATTAGTGAAGTTGTAAGTAAAAATTAAAACCAATAGGAGGAACCATCAGAAAGATGAAACAAAACTCAACAGAAGGTAAAAATAAGTGATAGCGATTCGACTTCCATAGTTCTTTCTTTGGATGTGGACAGCATTTTCTATCCCGAGGCTTCTGGAGATGTCTTAGATCCTTGTAATGTTGAGAAGGGTTCAGTTTAACAATATTAGTCATCGCATAACGTGGCTGTTATTGTGTACAAAATCCTCTTGGTTCTGCTCACTTCACTCAACATCAGACCATATAAGTCTTTCCAGGTTTTTCTGAAGTCAGCCTGTTCATCATTTCTTATAGCACAATAGTATTCCATTACATTCATATACCACAACTTGCTCAGCCATTCCCCAATTGATGGGCATCCTCTCAATTTCCAATTCTTTGCCACCACAAAAAGAGCTGCTATGAATATTTTTGTACATGTGGGTCCTTTTCCCATTTGTTTGATCTCTTTGGGATATAGCCCTAGAAGTGCTATTGCTGGATCAAAGGGTATGCACATTTTTGTAGCCCTTTGGGCATAGTTCCAAATTGTTCTCCAAAATGGTTGGATCATTTCACAACTCCACCAACAATGTATTAGTGTTCCAATTTTCCCACATCTTCTCCAACATTTATCATTTTCCTGTTTTGTCATGTTGGCCAATCTGATAGGTGTGATGTGGTACCTCAGAGTTGTTTTGATTTGCATTTCTCTAATCAATAATGATTTAGAGCATTTTTTCATATGACTATAGATGGCTTTAATTTCTTCATCTGAGAACTGTCTGTTCATATCCTTTGACCATTTATCAATTGGGGAATGGCTTGTGTTCTTATAAATTTGTCTTAATTCTCTAAATATTTTAGAAATGAGGCCTTTATCAGAGAGACTGGTTGTAAAAATTCTTTCCCAATTTTCTACCTTCCTTCTAATCTTAGTTGCATTGGCTTTGTTTGTGCAAAAACTTTTCAATTTAATGTAATCAAAATTATCCATTTTGCTTTTCATAATGTTCTCTATCTCCTGTTTGGTCATGAATTCTTCTGTTCTCCATAGATCTGATAGGTAAACTATTCCTTGTTCTCCCAGTTTACTTATGGTATCAGCCTTTATATCTAAGTCATGAACCCATTTTGACTTTATTTTGGTATATGGTGTGAGATTTGGGTCTATGCCTAGTTTCTGCCATACTCTTTTCCAGTTTTCCCAGCAGTTTTTTTTAAAAGAGTGGGTTCTTATCCCAGAAGCTGGGGTCTTTGGGTTTATCAAATAATAGATTACTATAGTCATTGACTACTGTGTCTCTTATATTTAACCTTTTCCACTGATCCACCTCCCTATTTCTTAGCCAGTACCAAGCAGTTTTGATGATTGCTGCTTTATAATACAATTTAAGATCTGGAATTGCTAGGCCACCTTCCCCTGCATTTCTTTTCATTAGTTCCTTTGATATTCTGGACCTTTTGTTTTTCCAAATGAATCTTGTTATTTTTTTTCTAACTCTATAAAATAATTTTTGGTAGTTTGATTGGTATGGCACTGAATAAGTAAATTAGCTTAGGTAGGATTGTCATTTTTATTATATTAGCTCTGCCTACCCATGAGCAACTGATGTTTTTCCAATTATTTAGATCTGATTTTATTTGTGTGAAAAGTGTTTTGTAATTGTGTTCATAGAGTTCCTGGGTTTGTTTCGGAGGTAGACTCCTAAATATTTTATAATGTCTACAGTAAGTTTAAATGGGATTTCTCTTTCTATCTCTTGCTGTTGGGCTTTGTTGGTAATATATAGAAATGCTGATGATTTATGTGGGTTTATTTTATAGCCTGCAACTTTGCTAAAGTTGTTTATTATTTCAAGTAGTTTTTTACTTGATTCTCTAGGATTCTCTAAGTATATCATCATGTCATCTGCAAAGAGTGATAGCTTTGTTTCTTCTTTGCCTATTCTAATGCCTTCAATTTCTTTTTCTTCTCTTATTGCTAAAGCTAAGGTTTCCAGTACAATATTGAATAACAGTGGTGATAATGGACATCCTTGTTTCACCCCGATCTTATTGGAAATGCTTCTAGCCTGTCCCCATTACATATAATGCTTGCTGAAGGTTTTAGATATATGCTATTTATTATTTTAAGGAAGACTCCATTTATACCTATGCTTTCTAGTGTTTTTAATAGGAATGGGTGTTGTATTTTATCAAAAGCTTTTTCTGCATCTATTGAGATGATCATGTGGTTTCTGTTGGTTTTGTGTTGATATGCTCAATGATGCTGATAGTTTTCCTAATATTGAACCAACCCTGCATTCCTGGTATAAATCCTACCTGGTCATAGTGTATTATTCTTGTGATAAGTTGCTGCAATCTATTTGCTAGTATTTTGTTTAAAATTTTTGCATCTATATTCATTAGAGAAATTGGTCTATAATTTTCTTTCTCTATTTTGACTCTTCCTGGTTTGGGTATCAGCACCGTATTTGTATCATAAAAAGAATTTGGCAAGACTCCTTCTTCACCTGTTTTCCCAAATAGTCTATATAGTATTGGAATTAATTGTTCTTTAAATGTTTGATAGAATTCGCATGTAAATCCATCTGGCCCTGGAGATTTTTTCCTATGGAATTCATCAATGGCTTATTCAATTTCTTTTTTCTGAGATGGGGTTATTTAAGTATTTTACTTCTTTGTTAATCTGGGCAATTTATATTTTTGTGAATATGTATCCATTTCACTAAGATTGTCAAATTTGTTGGCATATTGGGCAAAATAATTCCTAATTATTGTTTTAATTTCCTCTTCCTTGGTGGTAGCTTCACCCTTTTCATTCTTGATATTAGTAATTTGGTTTTCTTCTTTCTTTTTTTAATTAAATTAATCAAAGGTTTATCTATTTCATTGGCTTTTTCATAAAACCAGCTCTTAGTTTTATTTATTAGTTCAATAGTTTTCTTAATTTCAATTTTATTAATTTTTCCTTTGGTTTTCAATATTTCTAATTTGGTGTTTAGTTGAGGATTTTTAATTTGTTCTTTTTCTAGTTTTTTTAGTTGTATGCCCAATTCATTAATCTCCTCTTTTTCTATTTTATTTATGTAAGCATTTAGAGATAAAAAACTTCCCCTAAGAACTGCTTTCGCTGCATCCCATAGTTTTGGTATGTTGTCTCATTATTGTCATTCTCTTGAATGAAATTATTGATTGTTTCTATGATTTGTTGTTTGACCCAATCATTTTTTAGGATTAGATTATTTAGTTTCCAATTATTTTTTAGTCTATCTTTCCATGGCCCTTTATTACATATAATTTTTATTGCATCATGATCTGAAAAGGATGCATTTAATATTTCTGCCTTTCTGCATTGGATTGTGAGGTTTTTATGCCCTAGTACATGGTCAATTTTTGTGTATGTGCCATGTACTGCTGAGAAAAAAGTATATTCCTTTCTATCCCCATTCAGTTTTCTCCAGAGGTCTATCATACCTAACTTTTCTAATGTTCTATTCACCTCCTTAACTTCTTTCTTGTTTATTTTGTGGTTAGATTTATCTAGTGCAGAGAGGGGGAGGTTCAGGTCCCCCACTAGTATAGTTTTGCTGTCTATTTCTTCCTGTAACTCCCTGAACTTCTCTTGTAAGAATTTGGATGCTATACCATTTGGTGCATATATGTTTAGTAATGATATTACTTCATTGTCTATGGTGCCTTTTAGCAGGATGTAGTTTCCTTCCTTATCTCTTTTGATTAGATCTATTTTTGCTTTTGCTTTGTCTGAGATCAGGATTGCTACCCCTGCTTTTTTTACTTCAGCTGAAGCATAATATATTCTGCTCCAGCCTTTTACCTTTACCCTGTATGTGTCACTCTTTTTCAAATGTGTTTCCTGTAAACAACATATTGTAGGATTATGGTTTTTAATCCATTCTGCAATCCATTTCCGTTTTATGGGAGAGTTCATCCCATTCACATTCACAGTTATGATTACTATCTGTGTCTTTTTCTCCATCCTTTCCCCCCATTTATGCTTTTCTTTCTCCTTTTTCCTTTCCCCCTTCACTAGTGTTTTGCTTTTGACCACCACCTCCTTCAGTCCCTCCTCCCTTTTATTATCCCTTTCCCTTTTCTTCCCCTTTACTCTTACTGCTTCTTCCCTCCCTTCTTTCCCCCCTCCCTTTTCTTTCCCCCTTTTTCTTTCCCCTTTTCCCTCCTACTGCCTATAGGGCAAGTTAGATTTCTATACCTAACTGATTATGTTATGCCCTTCTTGAGCCAAATCTGATGAGAGTAAGGTTCAAACAATGCTCCCCCCCTTCTTTCCCTCTGCTGTAATAGGATTTTGTGTCTTTTCCTGTAATGTAATTTACCCTTGTCTGCCTCCTCCTTTCTCAGTACATTTTCTAAGATCAGATTGATCCACTTATTTGGATCCATTTAACCCACTTGATTAGATTTTTTTTTATCATTACATCAAAGTCAACTAATATCCACCCTCTTTATGTATACTCCTTTAACATGGTGTAATAACAATACAGTTCTCAAGGGTTGCAAGTGTCATATTCCCTTGTAGGGGTTTAAACACCCCCCCTTATTAACAACATATTGTATCTTTCTGTCCCATTTACCTTTTTATGTCCTTCTTGAGTCCTGTACTTGAAGATCAAATTTTTTGTTGAGCTCTGGTCTTTTTATCAGGAAAGTTTGGAAGTCTCCTATTTTCTTGAATATCCATCTCCTCCCTTGAAAAATGATGCTCATTTTTGCTGGGTAATTGATCCTTGGCTGCATTCCAAGCTCCTTTGCCTTACAGAATATCATGTTCCATGCCCTGTGGTCTTTTAATGTAGAAGCTGCAAGGTCCTGTGTAATCCTGACTGTGGTTCCATGATATTTAAATTGTTTCTTTCTGGCTGCTTGCAGCACCTTCTCTTTCATCTGGTAATTTTGGAATTTTGCTATTATATTCCTTGGTTGTCAATTTGGGATCTCTTTCAGGTGGTGATGGTGGATTCTTTCTATGGTTATTTTCCCTTCTGGTTCTAGGACTTCTGGGCAGTTTTCCTTTATGATTTCCTGAAAGATACTGTCCAGGCTCTTTTTTTCATCATGATTTTCAGGTAGTCCAATAATTTTTAAATTGTCTCTCCTGATCAATTTTCCAGGTGGTTGTTTTACATGAGGTATTTTATTTTCATCTATTTTTTCAGTTTTTTTGTTTCTGTTTGACTGATTCTTGCTCTCTCATAGAGACATTAGTTTCCATTTGTCCAATTCTAGTTTTTAACAGATTGTTTTCTTCTGTTAGTTTTTGTACTTCCTTCTTCAACTGGCCAATTGTGTTTTTTAGGGACTTGTTTTCTTCAGTGTTGTTTTTTTTTCCAATTGGCCAATTGTATTTTTGAAGGACTCTTCTACCTCTCTCATTTGACTATTAAAATCCTTCTTGAGGTCTTCTAAGAAGGCTTTTTGGGCTTCCGACCAGTTCATATTCCCTTTTGTTGTTGCAGATGTGGGTTTGTTGACAATGTTGTCCTCTTCAGAATTTCTGTCTTGATCTTCACTCTTCTCATAATATGAATCTATGGTATGTTTCTTTTTACTCATGGTGTTTCTTTATTCCCTGGCCTTTAAAGAGATTGAGCTCTCCTGCTGGGGAACACAGGGTACTGACCCAAGCTTCTTGTGTTGGGAGCCTAGGTCTTGGTCACTGGCTTTGTGTGCTGGGACCTCTTATGCTGGCAATTGGAGGCTATAGGTTTCTGGCAACTTACCTCGTGTTGGGCTAGAATCAGCAAGGCTGGAACTTTCAGGCAATTCTAGGTTGCCTGCTTTTCCTTTCCTTTAGCTTTCTTCAGCTCCTTTGAGATGGGTGCTGCAGGGTGTTTATCTGCCTGGGGCCCCTGCAGTGTTGTCTCCCTTTTCTGCTAATGCACTGGGAGATTCCTTTGTGGTAGAGTGCGAGGCACCTGGTTTTCTGAGCTGGTTTCACTTTCCCCCCCCTCACTGAGGAGGTCCAGTTGGTGTTTGCCTGTACCACCTGGGCTTCAGGATTTCTTCACAATTTGCGGCTGCAGGGCTCCGACAGCTCACCTGGTGTTGGGTTGGAACCAGCAAGGCCAGGGCTTTAGGAAGCCTTTAGGTTGCTTTCTTCACCTCCTTTCAGATGAATGCAGCAGGGTACTTATCCGCCTCGGGCCCCTTGTAGTTCTGCCTCCCTTATTTTTGCTGAGGCACTGGGAGACTCATTTGCTGGGCTAATGCACTGCTGCTCCCTGTCTTTCTTCTAGTTCAGCTGTTTCAGGGTTTTTTTCTGGGGTGATATTTTCTGGTTTTTCAGAGGTTGATAGGGGAGAGTAAGAGAGACTATCTTTTCACTCCCCCATCTTGGCTTCTGGAAGCTCACACTCCAAAAAATGCAAGTTTAAAAGCTCTCCCCACACCCGTAGGATCAATGAAGAACAGAGTGAATCTCCTCAGTACTGGGAAAGGTCGAGTGAGATATGCCCAGGGGTGTTGAGCTGACTGGAGGTTCAGCATGAGTGATGAGGCTGGTCCAATATGGTGGCAGAGAACTCTATTCCAAGCCTATGCTACATGAGCAGATGCCTGGTGTCTGGAGTAGGGGAGGCTGTGATCACTCTGCTTCCATCCCAGTCGTACCACATGTGGAGACTTGTGCTCAGGCAGGTCTGGGAACCACATGTTAGGAGGGACAAGTTGGAAAATGACCAGAATCCTAAGGGCGCACAAAGCTGTAACTCATGAAGAACCACCAAACTGGGGAATCAAGGATATTTAGCCTGAAGAAGCAGAAGCTTATGGGGAACCAGGGTCTCATAGGGAAAAAACATAGACGACTTTAGAATATATAGATGACTGTATATAGATCTCATAGGGAAAACATAGATGACTATAGAATATATAGACGACTGTATATAGATCTCATAGGGAAAACATAGACGACTTTAGAATACATAGACGACTGTATATAGATCTCATAGGGAAAACATAGACGACTTTAGAATACATAGACGACTGTATATAGGTCTCATAGGGAAAACATAGACGACTTTAGAATACATAGACGACTGTATATAGGTCTCATAGGGAAAACATAGACGACTTTAGAATACATAGACGACTGTATATAGGTCTCATAGGGAAAACATAGACGACTTTAGAATATATAGACGACTGTATTAGGTCTCATAGGGAAAACATAGACGACTTTAGAATATATAGACGAGGGGATATAGGTCTCATAGGGAAAACATAGACGACTTTAGAATATATAGATGACTGTATATAGATCTCATAGGGAAAACATAGACGACTTTAGAATATATAGATGACTGTATATAGGTCTCATAGGGAAAACATAGACGACTTTAGAATATATAGATGACTATATATAGATCTCATAGGGAAAACGTAGATGACTTTAGAATATATAGATGTCTGGATATAGATCTCATAGGGAAAACATAGACGACTTTAGAATATATAGATGACTGATATAGTCTCATAGGGAAAACATAGACGACTTTAGAATATATAGATGTCTATATATAGATCTCATAGGGAAAACATAGATGACTTTAGAATATATAGATGTCTGGATATAGATCTCATAGGGAAAACATAGACGACTTTAGAATATATAGATGACTGTATATAGGTCTCATAGGGAAAACATAGACGACTTTAGAATATAGAGATGACTGTATATAGGTCTCATAGGGAAAACATAGACGACTTTAGAATATATAGACGACTGTATATAGATCTCATAGGGAAAACATAGATGACTTTAGAATATATAGACGACTGTATATAGATCTCATAGGGAAAACATAGATGACTTTAGAATATATAGATGACTGTATATAGGTCTCATAGGGAAAACATTGATGACTTTAGAATATATAGATGAGTGGACTTACTTTGCTTAGTTTTAGAGACTAGAACTGGTCATATCAGATGGAGAAGCTGTAGAGGGTCAGATGTTTCTTAACATCAGGAGAGACCTCCTAACAAATGAAGTTCTGAAAATGCAAAGGGTGACCTTTGGAGGTAGTGAGTTCACCGTAATCAGAATTCTTCAAATGGAGGTTGGATCCCTTCCTTAACATTTGTTTTTCTTTTTTGTTGAGAACTAAATAACAAAATATTTCAACAGAGAAAGATAAATAAGAAGATGCTGTATGTGAAACAAGAAGCTCTTTGTTATACAGTGTTTGTTTTTTTAACTACTATCTACAGCTTCAATTTTTTTGTAAAAATAAAGTTTAGCATGGTAATTTCAAAGTCGCTCAGTTTGTGTCAGAATTTCCTTCTGTTTTCTTCTTTTTATTTTAAATGACTCATTAAGGCACTTTCCTTTCTTCTTTTATTTTAATCATCACTATAACTATCCCACACTCACACCTTAATTCCACCATCCTACCAAAGAAAAATAAAAGTCCTTTCCTATAACAAACAACTATAGTTATACAACACAAATTTTATATATTGACTGCCTCTGAAAATGTAATTTCCTTTGTACCTCCAGTTTCTTCCCTCTCTGCCAAGAGGTGGGTGGACTCTCTTATCTTCAGTTTTCTGTCATTGTGATCAGTCAGTGTTTTGGGGTTCACAAGATAATAAAAATAGTTATTCCCATTTTGAATATGGGAATAGCGAGCCCAGAGAGCTGGAATGACTTGCCATGGTCACAGAGTTGGTAAATCCCAGCCAGAGCTGGGATTAAAATTTTCACCTCCACCATGTCCAGCCCTTTTCACACATCCCAACTCTGTCTCTCCAGAGCAAAGGTCTCACCATTTCTGGTTGCTTGATCTTCCTAGCTGATGCTTTGTTTGGCTATGGGTACCCTGATTTGACTGAGAGCCCGGCTCACTTATTTGCATAAAGATAAAATAACAGGTGCATGAGTGCTTTGTAAAGTTGAAAGCTCTTTTATAAAGTCAAGTGTTTCTTCCCATCCTCCTACCTTTCCTGGCACTGCTTAACTATTTAGGAGGCTTTTGGATTATTAGGGTGAAGAGCAGAAAATGCCAAGATTACATTAATTTTCCAAGCAGGCATCAGGTGCACCCAGGTCACTGCTTATCCTCTTTCAGAAAGAGAATCTAGGATTCAAAGTACCACCCCCTCTTTCCAGAGGAGTGTCAGCCGTGACTTCCCAGGGTAAGCTCTCTGCTGCCAGTCTCTGTGGACATTTTTGCCATCCTAGAGCTAGGATAGTCCTAGGCTATGGCAGGGGGTCGGGACACTGCACCAGGATCTGGAAGATGCTTTAGTGACTAGTCCACTCACTTTATGAATGGGGAAGACAGAGGTTCAGAGATGCCTGGGTTGAAATAATCTGGTGGGACTAGGGCTGGGCTGGAAGACCAGTCACAGAGATGGTAAGTGATGGACCAGGTCAGCCACCTCCTGATGCAGCACTCTTTCCATGGTACTTCCATTTGACCAGAGCGCCTCATATTTTGACCACTCAGACTTTGAGGTTTTCAAAACTCTTTCCTCAAAGCAGCCTGTAGAAAATGTGGCTGGGAATGTTGCTTCTGCCTCTCACTCCTCAGGATGTGGATAAGTCCCCCAAACCCCTTGATGAGTAGCTGTTGGGGTATTAACAGCTGTGAGCTGTTAACAAGGAAATGTGGGGAGTGGGAGATGTAATTAGGGGCAGACTCAGGTGGGGAAATCGGGCGCTCAGGGTAGGCTGTAAACTCTGCATTACCCAGCCAATGGGGAAGTGGGAGGGAACTGCAATTCAGGCCTAGGAATAAAGGCTTTTCTCTCTCTTCTGTGACGTGTGCCCACACATAGGACACACGGCCTTGCTAGGCCATTAGTAAAAAGTTTTTCTGGTTCAACAATGGCTTTGTGGAACTTTTGTTGCTAACAAATGAGGAATTGTCCAGGATCCAAACATATTGAGTAAGGGGCAACTGCTGCTGAAGGGGGGGAAGATGCATCCAATTGATTTCAGCAGTCCCATGTATCCTCTTTGGGCATCCCAGATCATGGATTGTTCAAGATTCTAGGACCAAGTTAACGAGTGAGGCCATTGCTGAACCAGGAGCAAAAAGGGAAAAGGGAAAGCAGGCACATGGCAACCAGGCAACTCTGTGCACAGACCAAGGAAAGAAAAGAGGACTATCAAATAGTGCCTCGGTGGGGCATCTTACTGAGTCTAGAGACTGAGTAACTCTTGGACAACTAAGTAACATGGGGAATAAGAATTCGAAGGTGCCAGGGAAA